>NW_008604826.1:13635-109901 GCF_000691845.1 Merops nubicus
CCTGCTAGGGGATGCAGAATAATAGTATGAAATATGAAAAGCAAAACTTCTGACACTAAGTCCTGGTGCAATATTTTAATTTACTTCAGTATCAGCTTTTTCAGAATAATAGAAATGTGAGATACTATAGAATAACTGAAAAGTAGATATTATAGTAATTACCCCACTTCTAATACTGCCTAGGGGATTGGAATGCTGTTGTTTTCCCTTTCCAGGTAAGTTGTGAGATCAAAAAGAATGCATTGTGTTTCGCTGTGCAGATTGTAGATCAGAATTGGGATGTGTGGCAGTTTACAGGCTAAACAAACAATATCCAGAGGCAAGCTGAAGTCTAAGTCAGGAGTTTATTTCAGCTCCTGTTCACTTTCTAGAAAAAAAAAGAGCTGTTTTTAAAGAGTGAGTCACAGCATTTTGAGTCTGGAAGAGGCTGAATGAAGGTGTGTGGACTTTGGAATAAAGTCCAGAAAAGATCTGAGAGAAGAGAGCAAAGAGCCTGACATAGCCAATGGTCATGTATCTCCATAAAAATAGAACTGATTATTTAATATCACCTTGAAGAACTGAGATTTGTCTTGCAGTGCTTATTCAAGGAACTATATAGCAAAATATGTCTTCTAAATTCACAACAGCGTGAAGAGTTACCTGTTGGTAAGAGTTACCTGTTGGTATTACTTCTCACTTTTCAATGGAACCTAATTTTTCTAATTTTTGTAGATTAGGAAATGAATATAAAGGTGGCATAAGTGAGAACAGAAAGTCACCAAGGAAGTTGATTGGAACTTTGTGACTGAAGCCTTCATCTCTTGCTACATAGTCTTGTACTGGCCAACAGTACCAGCCCTGGAGTTCTTCCCTTCACAATGGTGCTGAGCTACCTTGTGGAATGAAAACAATATGTATTCTCTCTTTCATTCATCCTACTGAAAACTTTCTTCCAAAATTAAATGGTGGAACTCCTTCATGCTGGTTTCAAACTGGTGAAACTCTACTGAGTTTCCAAGTTTTTGATAGCTGATGACCAGTGGCATAGGGGAAGAATTAGGCTCACAAATTCTGCTTTAGTAGCCTGGTTAAAAAAAGAAGGAAAAAAAAGTCACATCTGAAAAGGCTGAGCACTTGCCTGTGCACTTGACAAGATGTTAAACAATTAGGCAACCAGCAATGGCTTCTGATCCCATGGAAACGGGTGTAGGAAAAAAATAAGGCCTCCCTCCATTGAAAAGTGATTAGTTTAAAGCATTCTGTCCCATTTTTTGGCAGTTTGGTGTCAGTTTCCATAGGGACAGGAGTAAAGGATTGCTGAAGTGTAGTCATAACTCCTGCAAATGACAAAGATGGAGGCTAAAATACATATGTTATATTTCAACAGCACCTGTAAATGTATTAATTTTGGGAGTGGGCGAAGGGAAAGACAACAAAATGTTTTTCCTCTTTCTCCATCTGCAATGCATCCCTGATGAATAACGTAACGAGCCAGAATAAAATAAAACAAACTTTTTGGCTTCTCATTCATAGCTCTGCAATGTAGTAACATTTACTGCTTTGAGAAAAGGTTGACTAAGGGTGTAGATCGAAAGTAGATATCGTTATGGTCATCGCAGAAACTGCACAGCTGAGTCACAAAAAAAATGGTTAAGTGACCAAAATTCCAGGGCCCTGGGATATTGCTGGGCTGAAGTGTAATGTGGGGTCCCAGGCAGGGTGGGCGAGGCCCCAGGGTGGCTGGGCATGGGGCAGGCAGGGCTGCAGGTGCCCTCAGGGCCTGGACCTCTGGTGACACCCAACGACAAATGCAGCAGTTTTCTTGGGAGTTGAGTTTTGAAGCTTTGCAGCTCCAGCAGCATTGAAAGGGAAGGGTAAATCTTGTAGCTCCTGAAAATGGCCTTGCATCGAGTGGCTTTCTAACATCTCTCCTGTCTGTGATGTGGGGAAATGATGGCACACGAACCTGCTGTGCTCTCTGTTTCAGCTGAGGGTTGAGCCTGAAACCTAAAGGGTTCAAATTGCTCGTGCTTTGATAATCTTTGCACTCAAACAGACACCTAAAGGGATTTTTCTGAGGGGAGGAGAGGGGATATGGTAGAGGAGAAAGAGACTACACAATTCTGATAGACCCAAGCTGAGAAAAAGTCTTCTTGTCACCCTTTGTTTTTTTCAAGTTGGTAACGTTGAGGATGCAGTTCGTGAGTGTGAAATATCTGCAGGGAGATTAAAATCTCTTCAACAGATTCATGATGTGAAAAAAATTGCTAAGTGGATTGCTCATGGAAAATCTAATTTTAAACAGTGTTGCTTAGCTGTGATTTGTTGGAGAGCTGCATGGCATCGTTCCTCTGGCCTAATGTGATGAACGTTGAGGTGCTACTACATATTCTGTACTGGCTCGTAATTTCCTATGAAGGACATAGGACATAGTGATGAATAGACATACTGGCCTTCATTTAATGTTGTCTCAGTACTGCATTATGCAAATACTATTTTTTTGGTATATGAGCATTTGTGAGAAATAAACTATTTTTAGTTCAAGCTTCTTTTAAAAAATATATTTGTCAATCTTAGTACATGTCAGTTTATCTTTACTCTTTTAAGTTGTCGTGTGGAATTCTTTACAGTTACAGCTGAATTTCATTTTAATTTCAAGCTCACTCCTAGCATAATCAACATTCAGTACATTTCTACGGTCTGCCTAAATCTATTTAAATGAGGAAAATATTCTTTCCACTGTTCTATTTGGATAGGAAAAGGCATCAATCATTTCACAAGCAGTAAGAAACTGAGAAACCAGAGGTTTAAAGGTAGACGCTACGTAACTACTTAGTGCATAGCTCTTGACACAAGTGATTCGTATCTATTCATATTCAAACCTCCATCTGTAGTTTTATGACTTCAAGAAGAGTCAGCCTAGCTAGAGACAATTGCTGAATCGGACTGTGGAAGTGCCAGTTTCTAAAGTTCCAGTTTGAATTTTAATTTTTCTTATTTGTGTTTTTTTTTTTTTGGATAGGTATTTAAATAATAGCAGACCTTTTTTTGATCAAATAATTTATGTAAGTTATTTAGCTTTGGTCAGGAATAAATGGCACAAACAATGATAAAATAAACGATCTCATCAAGAAATCCAGGGATTTCAGCAAATCTGTGGAGAGGATAATCACAGGTTGAAGTGCAGGGACTGTATTAAGGGGGGAAAAAACAGATCAGCTGTGTTTGGAAGAGCTGCAGAAAGGAAATAAACCCATTGGTATTTCAATGGCTGACAACGTCTCAAATCAAATCAAGGAAGGGGGTCACCTACCTCTCCTTCAAGAATTAGCCTAAATTCCTTTAATTATCTGTAAGTGTGAGGGCAAGAAAACATGGAAGTTCAAACAGCATTATAAAAATCCTTTGTACTGTTTAAAAACCACTGAGAATCTCTCCATCATGTCCAGCTCCCTCCATGTAGAACTTAAAAACTGCAATTGTATATCCTTTCTTAATAGTCAGAAGCTATTTCTATGAGCTGGAAAATATTCTAATATTTTTTTCCAGAAACTGTGGAGATGTGCTTTAATGATTCTACATGCTCAAGGGTAAAGCACACACCATAGTTAAATCATTTGGACAAATTTTTGTTACGTGCCATTCAGGGTTGACAGATGACTTACAGAAAATGCACCTTGGTGGCTTTTTAACTGAAAGCAAATATTTATGCACCTTTTCAGATAATTGGTAGGCAGAGTGGGATTACTAACAATAATGCCACTACCTATAAACAGTGCTACGTTGTCAAAGTCGAAAGAAGTGTAATTTTAGTTCATGGAATATTTTCAAATATTTTTAGTTATGTTCAACGTTGACTGAATAAAAGATAAAATTGAAAATTAATTATGAACCTTTCACATGCATGTTAATAAACAGCTTTCAAAACTACACTGAGATTGTCATGACTGGACACAGTCTCAACAGAAGGTTAAGCTCTGTTACATTGAATTTTTAGTTATATACACTGCTGAAGGAAGTGCTAATAAAATGCTCTTACTAGTGAACTTTCTTCTAATAGGATAAGTAATCTAAAATCTTGTGAAACTTAGAGAATTACATTACTTAATTTGCTGTTGTGATCAAGTGGTTTTTCTGAATGGTGTAAGACTAAACTGTGGTACATTTTTATTGCCTTTGTAGCACTTAGCTTTCTTTCAGATAACATTTTTGAAAAAAAGAAGAAATTTTGTTTTTAGAGCCTGTACTGAGTTTCATTTTAGTTTGTTCTGATATTTGTACCTAAGAGTTCACTGCTCTGAATAACTGAGAAAATTCTGCATAAACTGCAGCCCTGTGGCAAATATTTGTCTTTATTGAGCCCTGTGAAATGATCCTCCAACTCAGTCTGGAAAGAACAAGTTGTCTTTTTAGGGATTGGATGTCGGTGGGATGTAATCATTAGAGTCACTAGCATGTCTGTGATCTGTGAAAGGAATGCAATAAGCTAAAAATTCCCAGTTAGAGCCAACCTTTGGTCCTGATCACTTTACTGTGTATTTACTGGGCCAGTAGACTGCAGACACTATGTAGAATCTATCCCACAGAAAGTTTGTGGGATAAGGCTTTATATATAAAATTATTAAGAACACAGGAAAAGTCTGGCTAAACTAATTTTAAGGGAGACTAGATCTGTTCTAGAAATTTAATTCACACTTCATTTCTTCTTCATTTCTGTGGCATTTCTAAAATGGGTTAATAAAGTGATTCAGAATATTTGGATTTTAAGATACTGCAAAAATGTAAACTTATTTTCGAGAAAAAGTGCGTTTGAATGAATTCCAGACAGCAGTTCTTTGGAAGGGGAAAATGAAATACTATCAGAAGTTTTCTTTCTCCTTATATGCTATTTCTGTACCTATATGTACAAAAATAGAAGTCTGGGGCAACGCAAAGATTTAAAAAGCAAAATTTGAATAATGAAACCAGACAGTTGGATTTTATTTCAGGTGTGCAAGTTACAGTATTAATGTAGATATTTATTTTTTTTTTTCTGTTACTTATTTGTTCCTATAGTGAAAATCCACACTGAAAATATGCTTACTTAATGTTTATATTTTGTTTTGATCTTTAAAGATAAAGATCTTTAAAACTTGGGGGTTGGACTAGATGATCTTTCGAGGTCCCTTCCAACCCCTATGATTCTATGATTCTATGATTCTAAAGACAAAGAAAGACAAGAAAATAATAGAATAAGGGATTACTCTTAAAATAAGGAATAAGGAGTCACTCTGATTTTATTTTAGCCACTTTCTGACTTTTCAAAACTCAGCTGACGTTATTTTCCCAGTGTAACTCTGTTTCTTGTCCCCTGGTCTTCAGCCTATGCTTATATTCTTTCAAACTGAATAATAAGTTTTTCTCAAATTCTTAGATTTCTATGTAAGACAGACTCTGCAGATAGGTCTCAGGAGTGGAAGCTGCTTGCAGATCACCTGAGTCATCTATTGAATGTAAAGGTTTGATTTGCAAACAGCAAGTCACTCTTCAGTGTCATAATAAAAATAAGCTGGACGTTTCAGTGTTTAGAAATGTAGAAAGTAAATGCTCTATGTATGGATATGTATGTATGTAGTCAGCATATGTATTAATTTCCTCTTCCCAAAATATCAGAAGGATCTTGGGTTCTGAGACTTGCTTATTAAGGGCAATGAGAAACATAAAAACTTCACTGGTGACTTTATATGATGAATCCTAGCAGTTGGTACAACCCATCACTTCTGGAAACAATGTATGAATAGCTGAGTGTGTCTCTCAGTGCAGCAAACTGTGTGTGCAGACATTTCTAAATATAGATGTAGTAATTCAGAGTCAGTTACCGTCAGTCAAATCAATATAGATCTTAAAAATGTCTGAATCTATTTCTGATGTTGAAAAATAAGAGCAGTTTCTGAGATTTTAGCAACTGTGATGCACTTTTAAAAAACTATGTAACTGTTTATCCATGCCTTAATAGTGTGTGATAGAAGTTGATGTTGACTGTCCTGATATCTGCATCTCTGTATTTAATATATATACCCATACACACAACACATTTCTCTGGTCTAAAAAAGAAAGACCTATGGTGGAAAGTGCTATCTATTGCCTTGTCCAAAGCTGGCAGCTCATTTTGAGCAGCTGACGTTTGCCTCTGCGTGTAGGAAATTCTTTCTTCACTCTACAAAGCCATAAAGAGACCTCATGTGCATTGATATATATTTTATTGCTTTTACTTTTAACTTGTTTTAGTGCCACAACCAGCAGACTGAGTTGGGCCTGTGACTGCGTTTTAAGAACACTGTCATTTTTTGGGGGCTGAAAATAGAGTAATCACGATGACGTTGGATCATAGTGTAAATCAAAACTTCTCATAAAAATTCTACAAACATTTTGTATTAAGAGGAAAATGGGGAAGGAAGACACAAAGGGCAGAGCAATGTATAACTTTTCACTCTTGATTTTCCCCTTTCATCTTAAATGTTGGTCGCGTGCTGTGTACTCTTCAGTCAGATCAGACTGACACATAGGATGGGGTAAAAGTCAGGAGAAAGTTTATTCTACATGTGAAACAGTTTTGCTGTTGCAAATTATACTGTACTCAGTATGCAGTCACTAGGAAAGAGGAATGTAGACCATGAATTTTTGACTTGGTTGCCCTTCTTTGGACATGTTCCAGAACCTCATTGCCTTTCTTGTAATGAGGGGCCCAAAACTGAACACAGTATTTGAGGTGCAGCCTCACCAGTAGACAAGTACAGGGATATAATCACTTCCTTAGTCCTGACCTCCTCAGCACAGGGGGCAGACTGACAGGCCTGTAGTTCCCTGGATCCTCCTTGTGTCTTTTCTTGCAGATGGGTAACTTTTGTTAACATTTGCTAACTTCCAGGCAACTGACCTCCCCACTTAGCCAGGACTGCTGGTAAATGATTGAAAGTGGCTTATTGAGCACTTCCATCAGCTTCCTTGGCACCTCTGAGTGCATCTGTCCAGCCTCATAGACTTGTGTGTATCTAAGTGGTGTAGCAGGCTGCTAAACACTTCCCCTTGAATTATTTGGGCTTAATTCTGCTCCCTGCCCCTGTCTTCCAGCTCAGGTGCTGGGTAAGTGGAGAACAGCTGGGTTCACTGTCAGACACTGAGTCAAAAAAGGCATTAAGTACATCAGTCTCTTCTTCATCCTTGGTCACTACGTTTCCCTGCGCATCCTATACAGGATGGAGATTCTGCTTAGTCCTCCTTTTGCTGCTGATGTGCTTATAGAAAGATTTTTTAGTGTCTTTTAGAGCAGTAGGCACATAAAGTTCTAGTTGGGCGACTGTCAGACTTCTTCCAGCTGCTTATGGAATATTTCACCTGCCTCTTCACCCCAGTTGGGTGATCTATAACAGACTTCCACCATGATACCTGGCTTGTTGGCCTTCCTCCTGATTCTTACCCATAAACACTGAACTTTATAATTGAAATCTTTAAGCTCTAGAGTCATAGAATCATAGAATGTCTGGGCTGGAAGGGACCTCCAAAGGTCATCTAGTCCAACCCCCCCGCCATAAGCAGGGACATCTCTAAATAGATCAAGCTACTCAAAGCTTCATCTAGCCTGATCTTGAATGTCCCCAGGGATGGGGCCTCCACCACCTGTCTGGGCAACCTATTCCAGAGATCTATCACCCTCCTACTGAAGAACTTCTCCCTAATGTCTAACCTAAATCTATCCTTTTCTAGCTTAAAGCCATTACCCCTTGTCCTGTCACTACAAACCCTTGTGAATAGTCCCTCCTCTGCTTTCCTGTAGCCCCTCTCAGGTACTGAAAGGTCACTATAAGGTCCCCCTGGAGCCTCCTCTCCTCCAGGCTGAACAACCCCAACTCCCTCAGCCTGTCCTCACAACAGAGGTGCTCCAGCTCTCTAATCATTTTTGTGGCTCTCCACTGAACATACTCCAACAGGGCCACGTCCTTCTTGTGCTGGGGGCTCCAGAGCTGGACACAGGACCCCAGGTGAGATGATCAAATCACTCCCTAACACAGAGAGCTCCTCCACTGCTTCTCCTTCCTGGCCTGTTCTTTCTGAAGAGTTTATAGCCATCCATTGCAGCACTCCAGCCGTGCAAGTCATCCCACCATGTTTGTGTGATGACAACTATGCCTTGGTTAACCTGCTGCACAATGGCTTTCAGCTCCTCCTGTTTGTTACCTGTGCTCTGTGTGTTGATGTAGATGTACTTCAGATGGGCTATTGATCCCACCACTTTTTGGGGGGCAGAAGCCCTAATTCCTATGTGCCCGTACTCAGGTGCTTCTGTGGTTTCTAACACATCAATAGCCTCTTTTTTTTTGCCACATGGATCTCAATATGGGAAATTATCCATATTTCTGTTGACTAGGTGCTTTTATGAGCAGCAAGCAGGTATGATTTTTAGTAGAAAACTGATAGAGGGAAAAGTTTTTTTAGTAAACAGAAAGTCCAAAGAAATACAATTGCACAATAGGGATTAATTTCTTAAAACATATCCACACTCATGCTGCAGATGCTCTTCTCTTCCTATTTCTTCACTTCACATATAGAGGTGTCAAGGTGTGCAACTGAAGTGTCTGTTGTACAATTAAGCATAAAACAGAGGCTCAGCTAGTTTGTCTCACAAATTTATTTATGCCAGGATTTATAAATGCCAAATTTATTTTCTGCAAGGACTCATCAGAGCTTCATAGCAGTAGCTGTAATTCTCAATGTGTAAAAAGAAAATGTCGATTTATCTGTGTGCTAAGCAAATTCTCCAAACAGTGACTTTTGTGAATTAAAAAGTTTAAGATCTAAAAGGTGCTGGCAACTTGGGTTGTATCTGAACCCTCACTTCCCCCTCCTCAACAGTGGTTCACATAGTGTGTTTGTTTTGTACCTCTGTGGTCTTGAAAGAGAAGGGGGAAATACAACTGTGTAGGAGATGATGTCAGCCTCCCTGTTATCAAAAGATACAGTGAGTATATGTGTGTGCATTTGGAAAAAGGGAAAAGATACTGGCTTTGAACCCAAGTAAGACAGCTGTGTCTGCCGTGCCATTACTGTTGCTCGATCAGTACTGAGAGAGGAAACAAAAATAATCCTTTGGACCCTCTGCTTCTGCAGCTGTCAGACAAAGGTCTGAGCTTCCTGCAAACACTGTGAAGACATCGTCTCTCAAAAGGTCTAGGGAAGCTTTATAAAAGCAGAGAGATGGAGGGGAAGGCTCTCTCTGTCCCTTTCTCCCTCCCATCTACAGGGCACTCGTCCACTGGCGTGCCAGAAATGAAGCAATTTTCTGTCTGCTCTGCCTATACAGCCTCATTTCCTGTGCCTGCTTGGGCCCAAATCCTCAGCTAGTTTGGCACAGCTCTGCCCAAGGCAGTGGAGCTGCCCCACAGAGGCCACCCAGCAGCTGAGGATGCAGCCTCTGGTGTTATTCTCAGGCTCTCTGTTGTGCTGAATGCAGAGAGGAGCCCCGTGCTGGGCTGTGCACCCTTTGGCCAGGTGAGCTGATCTGACAGCTGCCAAGCTGAGGAGATGTGAGTTTTCTCACATTTCTCACTGTTTTCTGGGAACTGAGTCCTGGCTGTTGCTCTGTGTTTACCTCAGGGTTGGAAAACTAGGCTGCTGGGTCAGAGTTAAATCCTCTGGGAAAATGCAGTTTGCACGAGTCTGATAGTCTGCATTTATGCACTCTGAATTTTTTTAACCATTTCTCTTCTGACAGGAATTAGACCCAAATATGGATTTTTTTTTTTTCATTTTTTATACATTGTGCCTGAATTTCTGCCACATTACACCCAGGGGGGACTTGAGCCTTTAGCCACATAATGGGTGAGTGAGCTTAAGTAAGTATACATTTTCTACACCTTAATCATTCTAAGTATCACAAAACTAAAGCATTTGTAAATCAGTCACATGGGAAGGAAGGTCTGGTAGTATTGAGAAAACTGAAATCACTTGCTGAGTGTTTTGAGAAATTCTTCAGCCTTTTAGGTGGAATGTGGCAACTGTTAAACAGCACGTGGCAACCACAGGGACAGTCTGGGACAGGATGGGAGACAGGAATACAATATTCTTGTGGGAACTGTGGGGTAAATAGAGACAGACTGCCGTGCAACAAACTCCAGGGTCTGTTTGTGCAGAGGAATGCACAATTGGAGGAGTGAGGAGTGGAAGGAGAGAGAGGAATGGGAAAAATAGACTTCCCCTCCATGAAATGGATATTATTTAAAACAATAGCTGAGAATTTCTCAAATTACCAAAAAATATGATACTGAAGAATACAGAGACAAATACACAACTGAAGAGGGGGAAAGAGAGAACAAGACAAATCTCAAAATCAGCTGGATGGTGCTGGTAATTTCAAGACTGCAGGAGAAAGGCTTATTCTAGTCTGTGAGCCTTCTTGATACTAATTAAAAAGGACATGGAAGAGACTTTTACCAAAATTGTTATCACGGAACAGAAAACTATGGGGATTTCCAAGTGGGGACTTCCTAAGCTGAACTCTTAATAGGACCTTTTTTTTTTCTTTTCTCTTTTTAAGTCTGTAGCTTTGTTTTTGCAGCTATTTCCAAGGGAAAATGCTAATTCCAAGCCTACAACCACATAACTAAAAGGCAGGCTTCAAAAGAATTTTGCTCACACTTTAATCCTAGGAGATGTGACAAACGATATAAATCTTTTAGTGTACCTTTTACAAAAGCCAGAGCTTTAAGTGTCTGGTTGTAAGCTTTTGGGTACTGAAAACCTTCCAAAATCTGAGCCTTCTTTAGCTGCCTAATTGAGCACCACTTGAGAGTGGTGGAGCATATGAAAAGTTGCTCTTTGCCCCAAATGTCAAAGAAGGTGCCACTCAACCTCTCTTGCTCTCTCTAGGTTCCACTTCATCTGAGACTGTACATCACAGATACAGTTTGTTGCTGCTTAATCTTTGGGTTTGCTCTGTTCCCTAGGGCTTGACCTGAGAGTTTCTGAGTACTGCTGCTGAAATCCTTTTAGTCTAGCTGAAGAGCACTCCACAACTCACTAGCCCCAGTCTGATGATGTTATCCTGTCATATGCCTGTCCTTCTTCTGGAAGCACTGGAGTATTTTTTTTTCCTCTTTCCCAGAGTGTATTTAAAATGTGATTTGACTCACGATTTTCCCAGCTGCTGCTGTTATTGATGCTAGAAAGTGGGGTATGTAGTATAAGTAAACCTGGTATGTTTGAAGAATCAAGATCTGTATGGCTGGATTTCTGAGCCTCTGTCAACTTCAGTGAGCATGGAAATCTGCCTCTACCACTCCAGCCCCAATTTTGCAACCAGGCCTGTTTCATTTTTCCTTATTACAACACGTCAGCAGAAACAGGAAGGGAAGAGCCAAGGGATCCTGGCTCCCAGGCTCCTATGCTTTCTCTGAACAATAGTTTTCCCTACGAAACCAATAAGTTATGGACTAAGGACTGCTCAATTTAAAACTATCTTGGGCTTTACGGCTAAAAGGATTTAATAAAATAGGAGTGGTTACTAAAGTATGTTGCTACTGAGGGGGTGAGGATAGTTAAAACTTATTGAAAGGCTTTGCTTGCAGCAGAAAAGCACAGCAACCACTTAAAAATATCTTTGCTAATGTTTTTATTTTAAAAATGGAAAAAGTGAGTCAGCACTGAAGGCTATGTATTCATTGCTATGTCCAAACTCAGCTCCTCTGGAGAGTCTCCCCATTCCCTCCTCCCATCTATGCTGTTGGCACCAGTGTAGCTACTCCTAAATTAGCAACGTGCGGCCGCTACCTTTGCGTGGGCTCAAACAATGATCCTGAGAGGTTCTCTGCTGGAGGAGTTTCTTTTCCAAGGCTATATAACCTCTGGTGGCCTCCCTGCAAAAACACAAGAAAAATAATATGCAGGAATTGTTTTCAGGTGACAAGTGTGTTCTGTCTCCAGACCACTGTAACAAGAAAGTGATACTGGTGGAGTGGAGCTCTAGTAGCAAGAAACCAGATGGATTTTTCTATACAGCTCTATTATTATTTGCACTTGACTTGAGGCTGGTTCACTGTGGTGATAGCTCTGGGCACACCTACGGAAATAAATCTTTCCAAATTCTAGAAGATTTTGTAACTGTGCTTTGGGCTTGATCAGTGCTGATGCTGTACTATATTTTGCCTTGTGATAAAAGGCAGAAGAGCTGTATTAGAGGGTCTCTAGACATAGGAAATTAAACAGGGTGGACTGTTTTCTATTGTAAGTAGTAGATACTGTGGTGTTGTCGTCGAAGTCTGTGTGAAAATGTGGAACACACACCATCTTCCATGCCATTCAGAAAGTCTCCCTGCCTGGCACACAGCTATTTCTCCTGAGGAAAAGCTATATTCCATGGGCTTTTGCTTCACTGTCTTCTGTGGGTCCCAGTCTGAGAGGGTTTTCAATGCACACTGCAAGCCTAAGCAAAATACACACCCTGCTGTGAAAGAGATACGTTACATAAGAGGTCTCTGAGGCTTACACAGTGCTGGACTGCAGAATAAACTGTCTCTGGGACGGATAAAAACCATCCCGAAACCCAGGATTAACGCTGATTCTTGTCAGGGGTTCTTGAATTGAGAGAGGAGAAGGAAATTTGTGTGTGCTGTTTTAGTGAGTTTTAGCAGCTATATAAACCACAATTTGAAAATCTGATGTGTATCTAACCATCAGCATGCCTGAACTGTGTTTGATAAAAGGGGCAGTGAGCTCCAGCTATGCAGCTCTTACTCTGGTTGCTTCTCCTCTGCAACCAGAGAACAACCAGGGCTATTTGCATATAAATCCTGAGCACTTGGCAACTTTTGCTGCAGCCTGAGAGAAAGGGAAAGAAAGGTAAATTCCCCATAAGTTAGTCTTTCAGCCATGTTACAGAAGATTTACCTTATCCACTGCTTGGTAAGTGACCCCCACAAGGCATCTGGGGTTCTGTCTGCTTGTCTGCAGCTTCCCTACAGTGGCCAGAGCCCAGTATCTCTAAGATTGTCTGCAATTCTGGGCTGACAACAGTGGTTTCATTTTGACCTCTCAGATACTGTGAGTTTCACTTTGTGGGGTGTGAGGTGGAGCTTTCCAGGAGGCCACTCCAAAGCTCCTGACCAGACATCCACAGGGAGTGCTTGCTGTAAGAGAGGTCTCTTACTTCCAGTCTCAGTGGAAGACAGGCTGCTTCTACTCTGACTTCTCTTAAGCTGCCTTCTAACAACACATACAGGCTGGGAGATGTCCTCCCAGACCTTCAGGCAGGGCATTCTAACACATGCATTTTTTTTACTTCAGGGGAGAGAACAAAAGTTGTATGTTACTCAAATTTCCTACTGAACTGTCACCAGGCATTCAGCTTGCATGGTAGAAGGCAAATACTTTGAGTAGGTGTATTAAAAAAAACCCAAAAAGTGGCTCTATACCAGAAAAAAAAATTCCTGTAGTCAATGACTCTTTATCCTGAATATGGATCTGCATGGGAGAGAGGGAGGAGAAGTTGGATCACAATTACTGAGCACCTCAAGTCATGCTCACCACAATACCAAATATTTCACTGGAGATATTTACCACCTCAGATCCATATGAATGCTACAAGTTCAGTTTCAAAGCACAAAGGTGAATTAAAGAATGAATTTACAAGGAGGATGGCATAATATCAAAATATTAAACATATTTAGTCCTGCACACCATCACTATACCATATTTTTTCTTCAGATTTCTTACCAAAGAGCTGCAGAAGGCTGCTATGTGAAGGCTGTTGCATGAAGCTGTGAGACAGAGATATATAAATATATCCTCCTGATTCACATGGCTCTCAGAAAGCCTTGAAGCAAACTATTAAGTGCTACAAGTTATTGCCTATTGCTGCAGATCTCAGCCTTATCTATTAAATCTGTTGGATACTTTTACATATACTTATGTCTTGGGTAAAAAGAGTTTTAAAATTGCATCTGCTTTTTGTTCCTTATCTAACAAGGGTAATTATTGGTCTCTTCCACAGGACTGTCACCTTGCTGTTGTATAGGTTGAGCAAACAGTGTCTGGCTTAGAGCTGCAGATAAAATTGCCAAACTTTTAGCAGCCAGATGATCTTCAAAATATGTTTTCTTTCCAGGAGAAAGGCTTACACACAAACCTTTTATGGCATTGTGTATTTATAGCTTTACTCTGTACTGTGGGTGAACGGATCACTCCACAAAACACTGTGGAAGCATTTGATGGGCATGGTCAGCAGTGTGTGAAACCACTGGGTGGGAAGGCAAAGGTGTAAGGACCTGCCTGATTTTCCATTGTTGCACAAGGGAAAGAAGGGAAAGGCTTACCTGAGTTTGGGAATGATTGTGTCACCTCAGGGCTGGCTTTCTCTGAGCTGCTGAGGAGCCAAAGCTCTGCCCCCACCCTTGAGTCTTGCACAGCTCTCCACAATGGCACCAAGTGGGGGACAATTGCAGGACAAATGCTGTGAGGTGCTGGTGCTCCAAGGTCAACCATGTACAAGTGTCACTGGTGCTCCACCAACCAGCAAGCTTGCTGTCTGCAATTCCCACTACTCAAATGCTGAGCTATGTCTGTGGCAGCTGGTCAGCCAGTGGTTTCCAGAAGGTGGTGGAGCCTGTGAGGTGCTGGTGCTCCAAGGCTAACCATGTACAAGTGTCACTGGTGCTCCACCAACCAGCAAGCTTGCTGTCTGCAATTCCCACTACTACTGGAAATAGCTCACACCTAGAATGGTTTGGGTAACAGTGCATATGTCATCCAGTGCTGTGATAACAAATTTTGCACCTTTGAATGCCTGTCCTGTACACTGCTCACAACCATGTCCCTTGGGGCTCTTTCCAACAGTGCAAACATAGTATGGCCTTGGTCAGCAGACACTTTTTGTTTCTGAATGCAGCTCCTTTCTCAAATTCCAATGCCCAGAAGAACATCTGGACCTGTAACAGAAACAAAGCTGATATCTTACAACTCTGAAGGATTATGAAAAAATAGCATATTTTGCCAGTGACAAGAAAGACTGAAGTAATTGATAATAGGAACTGTGACACAAAAAATTCTCAGTAACTTAAGCCTGCTCAAAGTATTGTTCTGCATGTAAAGCTGTTATAAGTGAAATACTTAAGGTTTTGAAACATATTGTATTGCTTTCCATTGGAAATGCAGTTTGTCTGTAGTTGGATCTATGATAGCTGTTACTTCTGTACAGCTTTGATATTTTATTTTTTAGAACTCAAAACTGTGCTGTGTGATCCTAATTTATTTGATGTGTGCAGAGTGCATGGAAGGATGCTGTACAAAAGCTGATGAGCAACTGAATGACATGTTTGAGCTATTTGGAACAATCTGATTCAGATATCTTCCCCACCATCAGGTATCTGCCTTTATCACCCATGAAAGTGTGGGTATCAAGAAGAATTTGTGAGTGCCTTTTAGGTAATCAGCTACAGTTATTATAGGCAGATTTTCAAAGAGTCTTTATCTCAGTAGTCCTGATAGTAAATGTAAAATTTTCAGTAACAGCTTCCCACATAACTATGAAAATTGAGTGTGTAGAGACAACATCAGCACATAGCTCCACTTCTCAGAAGCATCCTTCGTGGTGAATGCTATGTAAAAGTGACCCTGAAACTATTTTTGGAGGTGATTTCTGCATGCTGTTCTCTGCCACTTTATTCATCTGGTAACTTCCTTTCAATTAATACTGCCTAACAGCAGGGAAAAGCTAGATCTAGTCCCTGAACGAAAATCCTATCAATATTGAAAATAGAGCACAGATTTTCTCTCTGGCAGGTGGCTGTTGAAAGCGTCCAGTTATGGAGGATTTACCTAATTTATGTTGTTTCTATGAAGCCAGGCTTCACTTGTAAAGTGTAACGTGCTCCAGAAGAGAAGGATTCCAGCTCCTCTCTGGTGGATGAAAGTTATGAACTAGTGTCTCTTGGGAATGCAAATGAGAGCAAAAAGACAAAAGCTTTGGAAGAAAAAGAAGAAGAACCTGTGCAATGTAGGGCTTAAAAATGTCTAGACTTGGAATGAAATTCACATTTCTGTTTTATTTTTCCAGCACTTTAGCAAATATTGCCAAAACAAACTGCCCAAATTATCTGAAGCCATGAAACTGCCATCTCCATCGAGGACAATGCTATCCTACTCTTGCCAGTTCATTTAGCAACACGATTTTTTAAAACAGGATTTTATGAACAAAATGTCTCTCAAAAGAATATTATAATTTCTGTGAAAGCAGGTCTTTTAAAAGCAAAGATTCTAGAATAAAGCTTTTCTTAAGAAAGCATGCACTTCTAGATACAGCAGTTTGGTGAGTTTGCAAGTGCAAGCAGATTTGCAGGCTCTTGATGTTAGGGGGCATGGATGACGCAAACTGGAAGTCATAAATGTGTGTTGCCATGGAAGAGTGGGTGCAGTTTTGGGTGAGCTGTGGTGTGATATTTCCATCTGATATGTAAAGTCAGCCAATAGCAGCAGGTGATGAGAGGCTGAAGAGCACAGCGTGTTCCAGTAGCACCTGAGGTTTGATCTCTGTGGCACACTTGCTGCACGCTGCACAGTGAGCCCCTGTCAATGCTTCATTGCTGCCTCTGAATTTGGTGCATACAGATTGAAAGCACCTTTATTCTGTTCAGTCCTTCAATAAGTAGTGAGCATTTCCTTAGAGGTATGATCCACTGAAACATGAAATAGTGCTTGGACAGCCTGGTGCAGGCGTTGGTGGTTCATTAGCAGATATGTATTCACTTTCCTTTCTGGTTTGCATTTAGGAGTTGTGCTTTCTGCACATGAGTTCCTCATGTATATCTAAAAATTCAAAATGTTCAAATATAAATCTTTGACAAATTGGAATGAAGAGTTTTAACAAAGAGTAACAAAGAATTTAAACAGAGTTTGGCTTCAGGGTACGTGGGGCTGTCGTACAGTGCTCAGTTCACAGGATCCCCAAAGGCAGAAGACCACAGAGCTCATTTTGCACATGTAGCTGTAAACCCAGAGGGAACATTTTGTGACAGCTTTCTGCAGTTTAAGATGTTTAGGTGGTAAAAACTGCATTGTAAATAAGAGTTTTGGCCAGAACTGGTACTGCTTAATTACTCCTGTGCTTGCTGGACTTAACACTTTTCTTTTAAGTGCATGGGTAATTTTTGTGTCTCTTTTCTTGTCTGTTTTTTTTTTTTTTTTTTTTAATTTTATTTTATTTTCCACTTCCTCTCAAAATTGTGCTTTCATGTTCCCAAGGAATCCAAGAGCCTCAAAGTGTGAAGAACCACAAAATGGCCTACAGGGTTGTATCTCAGTTTTGCAGAAGGAAGAAGAGGAACAAGAGTCCTCCAGGTTGAGATCTGTACTTCCATTTATTTATTTATCTGTTGCATGATGATACCCAGGACCTATTGCTCCCAATGAACCTGCTGATGCATTGTGCAGTCAGAAGACTTCCTCAGCTGCATAAGGTTCTATTAATCTAGGCAGCAGCCAGTCATAAATTGCAGAGAGAGGGACCTGTTTCTTCAGTACTTTCTTCTGATGTCTTCTAAAGCTGGCTGTAACATCCTCTGGATGTTGTGGGTTTCAATCTCCTTTCAGTTTTAGTGGTTACATTGGTTTGTTACAAAGCTCCTTTCCTAGTGTGGCTGAATTAATCTGGAAACTGTAAGTGATTAGGAGAATCTAATATCTGTGTTTAAATTGTACCCCCTAAATCTGTGTGGTCCTACATGCCTTTTAAATCTCAAATATATAATAGAACAACTACATGAAAAACCAAGCTGCAACTTTCTGATCTTCTGATCCATGAGAAAAATGGTTTTGTCTTTGAGACAAAAGGAATCTAGCCACATTTCTACAGAATCTCCAGTTTTGGACTCAAAGTTAGATCCAGTTTATACCCCAAATACCCAGATGTAGATGTTACTATAATTAAGATATCATTTGAGAATTTTTCTTTTCAGTGAAAGTTCTTTGTTCTCCTTTGCATTTCATCATGTACTAGAAGAATTTAGATGTACACATTGTTTGCACAATGCAAACAAATGACAAGTAATTAAAGACAATCTTCTAAAGTGAATCTAAAGAAGCAAGGTATATACTCATAATTTTGTAATGTGATTTCTGCAGATGGAATTCTGTAATGTGATTTCTGCAGATGGAATTTTGTGACTGTCAAAGAGAAAAAGAAAATTGATTATTGGAGAAAAAGTAATTTGATACCCTTCTAATGTATGAAATCCGTCAGCTTGTGCCAGGAGAAGGGAGTGTAACTGAGTTATACTTAGCAGGAAGGTGCAAAGCTGAAGTGAGATTTATGTCTTAACTTACACATACTTCTCTGCCATTGTCAGTTGCTTTCCCTGCCACGTTTGCCTCCTCTGTTTTTGGCCTATTAGTCCGTTCTGTACAGAGAACCCTAATTAAAGAAAATGTGTAAGGTTTTGTCAGGCTGAGGCTAGGCTGTGCCTGATTCAGGACAGAGTGGAGTTAATGTTTTGTGGTTGCTGTATTCCTTTCTCAAAATGCTCTGTGTCTGTTGAAGAGCTACATATACCCAATGTTGTTTCCATAGGGTGTCCAAACTGCTCTGTAAGATGGTGCCAGTGCCTGAATACCCTTTGGGAGAAGATCTGTTCCTTTAGGCCCAGAAGGAAAAAGGCCCAGGGCCTGTACATATGAGGCACTGGGCAGTGGAAAGCTCTGTAATTCCTGCTAATCTTGTAATACTGTGAAATCACATAAAGGCCAGTCATTGCCTTGTCCTGGACTGCTCTAACTGTGTGTTATGACCACTTGCAAAGAGGATCAGCTTACACCAAACTCCAAAGTCATGAGGCATTCAACTTTCACATTGCTCTAGGAACCAACCTTCTCACCTTACACCTTAACCCTTAGCACAGAGGTAAATGTGAAAGCACTTCTACTTTGGAATATAAGACCAGAGAGGCAACTTGCCAAAGGCCATTTTCCACAGTCCTGCAGCACATATAGTTTGTGTTTAAGATAGTGCTGCAGGAGTAACTTGATTATAAATTATGTCTTTGCAGGTTATATCATCACTGCAAGATAGGATGTTTTTTCTGCTTCTTTTTCTGGCAGAATTCTGGTAGAAATTAGAGTTGTGTGGTATCACTGTTAACAGATAGTACCTGTCTTACCTGGATAACACCACTCTTAAATGGTCTTGCACAGATACTACTTTGTGAGTTGTTTATGATTGTGCACTAAAGACGTTAAGCACTCTGGTTTTGAGGAATTTTGTGCTGTGATTGACTCCATGTCAGAGAACTCCTCAACCTCCTATGTAGTGTTGGAGCCATGCTAATAGCCCTCTGCTAAACATAGAGGTAACAAAGCTGCTGGCATCTGGATTATGTCAAAGGTGAAATTGCCCCAGCTGTCAAAAAAAACCCAAACAACTATTACCTCCTGAGTTACAACTTTTCATATTGCTTTGTAAACTATTTTATGGACTGGTGTAGATGAAATTACCTCTTATAGCAATACAGCATAGTGTATTTAAGTAAGTATGCATATCCTTTATTTCCTACAAGGTGATGAGAACTCCACACTGACAGAATAGTTTCAGTGCAAGCTCAGGGCCCTTGTCACCTTGCAACAGTATGCCATTAAATTAAGAGCTTTTTGGTCTACTCTGCTTCATAGTTTTTGAAGTTCACTACACATTTATAGCCCTGTATAAATAATAACCTTTAGTCTAGCAGTATTACCTTGTAATAAAAATAAATATGTAATGGAAAACCAGCTTCAACAGAAAGAATTATTTTCAACAGAGCTTTCCCAAACCATTGGGAAGGTCCAAGTTCATTCTCAATCAAAAGAGAGAGACTACCTGTGAGCGTTTAAGTACTTTCACCAACTTCAAAATTTAATCAAAGTTTGTAATTGTTTTTTTGGGCTAACAGAATATTGCTGTAGTTAAAATAGAAAGTCCCACATGAATAATGGTAGTAAAAGCAGATGACATTATGAAAATGTGTGTGAAAACTCAGTGCTGTGCCCAGTGTCGTAGCATTAGGACTGTGGCAGTGGACGGGGCAGTAGAGAAGCACCCTGGCTGCAGATCAGGAGGTTCTGGTTCCCCACGTCCAGTCCAGGGCCTGCTTGACAACACCATGGCTTTCACCATACACTTCCCTTCTGAGGACAGCCAGGCAGGAGTGTGTGCTGGGAAAGCATTGCTCAGGCTGGTCCTACTGAAGGATGCAGTCAGGATGTGGTGAAAGGACTTGTCCTTCCCTGGGAACTGTGGTGCCCTCCTGCATCCTACTGTCTAGCTACGGCTTTTGGATTTCTTTCTCTGAGGACTGAGGGATATGAACTCCAAAGGACTGGAAGAGCAGGAGGTAAATTAAATTTTCAATATTTTTTGATTAGTTACTGCCAAAAGCAAATGGAAGTGTGTATTTACAATGGAGCGTGTCCAGAGAAGGGCCACGAGAATGATCCGAGGGCTGGAGCAGCTCTGCTGTGAGGACAGACTGAGAGAGTTGGGGCTGTTCAGTCTGGAGAAGAGAAGGCTCCCAGGGGACCTTATTGTGGCCTTCCAGTATCTTAGGGGGGCTACAAGAAAGCGGGGGAGGGACTTTTTAGGCTATCGAGTAACGACAGGACGAGGGGGAATGGGGCAAAGCTGAAAGTGGGCAGATTCAGGCTGGACATGAGGAAGAAGTTCTTCCCCATGAGAGTGGTGAGCCCCTGGAATGGGTTGCCCCGGGAGGGGGTTGAGGCCCCATCCCTGGGGGTCTTTAAGGCCAGGCTGGAGGAGGCTCTGGGCCGCCTGATCTAGTGGGAGGTGTCCCTGCTCATGGCAGAGGGGTTGGAACTGGGGGATCCTTGTGGTCCCTTCCAACCCTGACAGATTCTGATCTGTTTTAGCAGAGGACTTTAGAGCCCTAATGGCTCAATGGTTGGACTTGATGATCTTGGAGGTCCCTTCCAGCCTAAAGGATTCTATGATTCTATGTGCAACATAGTGCCTTAGGAGCTGGGGTGGTAAATTCTTCCCCCTTTGAGAGATATTACAGTGTACTTTTAAACTGCTTTGAGTGAATCCTTCATTATGTGGCTTTCCTTCTACATGGTAGTGTTTATCACAGAGCAGATATATTAGCTCAAGTCCTGGAAAGGGAACTGTGATATAGTGTGGTTCTGCAGTAGAGGTACGAAAGCTGAGCTTTGGCAAACCTTACTATGTGTATTTTAGGAAGCTAAAACATAGTGACCCCAAACTTTGCACTGAAAATGGAGTGAATGTTCCCATCTGGCAATAATTTCATATTGGGGCGGTGACGCTGGTGCTGAGGTGAGCTGGCTGTGTTTGGTTCAGAACTGTGCAGATACTATATCTTGTCCCTCAGCTATTGTTTGGAGCCAAATGGGGTATGTCCCTGGCATACCTCATGGCATGGTGGTCACACATGCACTTTGTGCCTCATAGTTATAACTAGCCCCTCCCTGAGGTGGAAGGGTTTGGTCTCCTTTCATCACTAGCTTGTTGAGGCTCCAAGTAAATCATACAGCTTGCTGCAGAGTTTGTGGCTGAGCCTGGAATTGAATCAGCATCTTTGTGTCCCAGCCTATTGTCCTAGTCACTCTCTGTTCTTAGGGGTCTGACTCAGCTCTCCTCAAATATCCCGATTTCCATTTTTTTCTGGTTTTGTGTTCTTCCCGCCGGCAAACTTCTGCCTTCACTTCTATTTTCCCTTCTTGCCACTCTTCATTATTTGATTTTTAAATATTCAGAAAACTAAATGAATGGCAATATAGCATTGTGGGAAAAAAACTGTTACAGTTGGATGATGCTACATAATCTCATTGCTTATTGTGTTAGAGATGATTTATTCTGCTTTATCAGTCTGTGAATAGGTTACCCTTTTCCAGATACTAGGATGTCTTTTTTTTTTAGCTCACAATTGATCCTGTAAATTCAATACTATTTATTTTCATTTATTAAAATTAACCTCCTTTTTAAGGGGAAATAAGAGGATACTGAGTTCTCTCTGGGTAAACTTATAGGTTTTGCCAGTGTGCAGAGTTTCAGTTTAGACTGGAAAAAAATATGGAAATGATAAAATGTCATCTAAGATAGCAAAGGAATGAAAGGATTCCTTTTAAGCACAGTCATAAGAAACAAAGCCCATCTTTAAAGATGTTCTACCCCCTACATTTTTTTGGGGAGATCATTATAACAAAAGCCAGTGAACTCCAGTTGTAAACTATTGATGAGACCATTGTTGACAAGAAAGAGTTTGTTTTGGAGGATGACTTCAGGCTCCAAGGCATTACTCTCAAAGCACACAATGTTACTAGTAAGAGGAAATATTACACCTCACTTGACATCACTGCATTGTTTCATCAACTGTGCTTTTGTTTTATGTCCATGCTGGTCTGGGAACATCTCTACTTTGCAGGCTAAAGTATGAGATGTTGGCATTTAGCTGGCATCCTTTTTGTTTTCGTCATTTAAAAAACATGGGCAGAGCAACTTGCTTTGGAGGTGTAGTTTGATTTAATGATACTGCCACTGTTATTCTACATAAATGTAGTAGCAAATTTTATGCTGTGTAGGTACATTTCAGTGTAGAGAGGATTGGCCCAGCTCATTTTTTCCATTCAATTGCATTCAAATATCCCTGCAGTCATATGAGGTTCTGTGCATACATTATGGATGGGAAAAGGAAGGATAGTCTTAACCTCTCTTTTCTGTAGTCTGGTTTATGGACAACATACTGAGTTTATTACAGTGACATCAGTGTTCTATTTTTTCTCTTTCACACCTTTTTCTCTTCATGCAAGTCTGACATAGGAAACAGACTTTTTTGTTTGTCATTTTTGCTAGTAATTTTTCCTGTCCATCTTCAGTAGGAAGCTGCAATGTTATTGCTTGCCAGCAACAGTAAAATCTTAATGAGGTATTTGAGAAGTCTCAACGGAGAACCTGCCACATATAAAGAAAATATAGAATAAATGCAGGAAATATGCAGGCCAATGCTTTGCTTTATGGATTGTCCTGTCACATGTAACACAGAACCGTTCATTTAGTCATTTGTATGACAGTTCTTGATGAGTAGGTTTTGTATAATTATACCTTTCCTAGAAATTTTTCACGGGAAACTAGGTAGATGGTTTCATCCGTGCACTTGATCAGAGCAGCCCTGCCTTCTGAGAAAATTCAGGTCTGTTTTGGAGATTCACACCTCCTTCTAAGCCTAACCAATTGTGGATTCACTTTTGTTTGTTTTGGGGGTTTTGCAGATTTCTTTCTAAAGACTCCACTCCTGAATTCTGCTGCTGAAGGTGAGGGCAGTGAAAGATCAGAAGCTGAAGCTCACCCTCTCTCCTCATCTTTGTGTTAAGTTGCTTTCCCTCCTGCTAACTTCTGGACTGTCACGACGATGGAGCTTTCAGCAAATCAGTGCATGTTAGCACCCTCAAAACAAGAAAATCAAAGCTCACTTGTGCAGCTGTAGTGCTTCAGACAATCTGAAGAGTGTCTTACTTGCTGTATCAGGGTTATGCTCGCACTGCTCTCTGGCAAACTATAAAGGTAAACGCCCAAAGAGGGGAAGGCAGTGGCTGTGGGGTGAGCTGTAAATACAGCAGTCTGTGAATCAAACCACTCTCTCTCTCCCACCCTTTCTAGAAATCTATCAAGCTGGCAGGCTGCCCTGCTTGAAATAAATGTGGAAAATATTATGTAACTTTGCCCTGCGTGCTGCACTGATGGTGTAGGCACTAGGCAGGTTTTAGTTACACTATCTGCTGTGGCTATTTTTGGTGACCAAAGGTTTCTCTCTTTAAATTTATGTCTCTATTTCCTTTCCCCCACCCTCTCTATTCTTTTTTTTTTCCACAGACAACAGAATGCAACTCAACATCTGCAAACAAGAAAACAACATCAGCAAAGCTGTTTAAAGGCAGGCTATTCTCTTAAAAAAAACCAAACCAAACCAAAACAAAAAAATCCCAAACCAAAACTGTCAGTGGATGAATCTGCTGCGTCTAACTGTAGCCAAGCACTGAAACAGTCACTCTCAGATCCCCTCCCCTGGAGTTATATGCTGTGTCAATACCTCCCTCTGCTGAAAGCTCTACATTCTTCCTCTCCTGCTTGACTATTTTTCTCCTGTGACAAGACTTGCATAGATCAGGAGCAATCTGTGATATATAATAGAACAGCCTACTTAGTAAAACACAGCTGCACTACCAAAGATTATATGCTCTGGGGAGTGCATAAACTTAAACTATTTGTCCTTCCCCAGCATGACTATTTGCAGGCTAGAATCTGAGATTAGGAAAAGATGATAATTTACAGTCAGATGACTTTTAAATAAGGAACCCCTGTGCTGGAATTCAGCCATTGCCAAGGGACATTCCATTTAAAGACAATTCTATGTGCACGTGCCTTACAACTTCAATTTATTTCCTTCAATTTTAGTCACTTAATTAGGTTTTGTTCTAGAAATAGTAAAATTACAGCATGCTTTGTGATCCATTGTGCTGCATGAACTACCATGTAAGACTTTAAGTGTTGTGTTACTCAGATTGAATTATCTTAATGGTTGGAAAAATCTATGAATCATCTCAACTACAGCTGGTGTGGTTATTAAGGAGCTCCAAATCAAGACCTCAGTTTTTCAGAGGCTGCAGGATTAATGACCCAAGCTGGTAATTTCTTGTCTCAGGTAATTATAGGATAAAGATTATAAAGTGACCAACAGATTTTATTTTTCTCTGTTTCAGATACCCCAAACTGACACAATAAAAAAGGTAGGGATTTTGTTAGAGGTGAATAACTGCACTTAATGGAGAATTGAGCAACTTCAAGATGTCTTGAGTTAAGGCCTTAATGAAGCAAAATGCCCTAGTTCATAAAGAATATTTTCCTTTATGTCTGCCTGCCCCTTCAGAAATCTTGCCAGTGCTGCAGAGAAGGCTAATGCACTGCAAAGCAATAGCTAAGCTGTAGTCATTCACAGCTTTTTTTAATGAATAATCATTAATATTTTCTCATTATGTTAATCTGCTTCAGAGGCAGTTGAGTTTTCTCTCTATTTGATGCCAGATGGCAACAACCACTTTACATCAATCTTGTTTGGGAGGAAGTACAAATCAGGACATTCCTATTAACTTTTTCAACAGCACATTTTAATGTCTTCAGGGACTTGGGCAATGTTAGAGATGAGAGGAGGAATAAGAAACACAAGTGGATAAATATCTAAGGAAAAAGAATAAATTTGGTATACAAACAAATTGTCCTGATTGAGTGTGGGTTAAAAAAAACCTTCAAAAATACAAGGCAAGGGAAAAGGTAGAAGGCAGACAATGGAGAACAGGAAAGAACAGAGCTGTAGGGAATAAAAACACTCAGGGGAAGTTCATCTGAGGAGGAGAAGGAATCATCCTCACATGAGTGAAGTTTTCAGGAAGGTGCTATAGTATGGAGACATGTGAGGAGACCTGACCTTGTAAAGGAAGGAAAAAAAGGACGAGGTACCACAAAAATGATAGCAGGAATTGGGCTTTGGAGAAAGAGAAAGTTGTTTGATTGGAAGTGTGCTGTGAGTTTGGGGTTTTGTGTTTCTCTGGAAGACAGCTTCTCCTAGTAGGAGAAGGCTTAGCCAAGGAAGCATGGTTTGAGGAATGTCACCCTGTAGAGAAAAGCAATATCTGTGTGATTCATTAAAGATCAGATTTCTTTGTGGAGGTTTGCTCTTTCTTCACTGTTGCACAGAATGTAGCATCTTTTTTTTCCTCATATCTTGGATATTTATAACAGATAAAAGACCCCTAGCAAAATTATTTGGTATATGGAAGGAAGATCTTGTCATGTGTTTGTGCTTGATATTTGTTCACAATGATACAATATGATGTTTAGAATTTATTGGGATATTAAGTCCCTCATACACAGGTTTTATGAGATACTGGTTGTGGATGTGACCTGCTGAGCTGAATTTGAGAAGGAGAGGTGCAAAATTACTTAGATATTGGAAAAAGGGATCCTTACTGATTTTTCTGGATTTCAGGTGGGGTTTTTTTGTGGGTTGTTTCTTTTTTTTTTGATATGCCAAGATTTCTAGCATTAGGCTGGATGTTATTATTGCAAAAGAAAAACTCATAGCTTTGCTCTGATTCTACCTCCCCCTCCCTGACAATGGTGCACAAGGGTGAGTTAGAGAAAGACAGGTAGATTTGACTGAACTGCTCAGTAATTAACAAACAAGCACTGCTGAGCTTTGTGTTGGCTTGTGCTATGTGAGGGTTTTAGATGGATGCTGTTAAGAGACAAGGTCCCATTCTGTGCTTTGGAGTTCACTTAGATACTGTAAATGCTTAGCTCAATGTCTCTTCTAAACAGAGCTACATTTAGATGGGGGAAGGCAAGCTACAAAAAGTGTGTCCAAGCTGTAATAGGATAGTCAAAAACACATCTGTAATGCTGTGGGTATGTAGTTTGCAGTCAGCTGAGTGACAAAAGTCTAAAGTGGTGACTCAATGGGAATCTGCTTCTGGTTTTGGGTCTCCAGAGCTAGGTTCAGTTCTGTGAGCTTTGGAAAGTTTCCCCATACTCCACTAGGCTCCTCAGGGATGCAAGTCTTTTATGGAAGAGAGATGAGGATGGGAAATGCTCTCCAAACATAAAATAACTGCACTCGATTCATCTTTATCACTGTTTCAGACAACAAAGTATATATTTCTGTAAGCTTTTTTTTTCCCCTCAGCATAGTGGCTGTTTTCTAAGATACCTGCTAATGAAGCTATATATTAAGTATCAAAAATGCCTGAACTAGCTGAGCTTACAATATGTGAAACATGACTGTGTAAGATATGTAGAGCAACTTATGAGGGGCACTTCTCCTGCAAAAGCAGTGCCACGTAACTATACTGCCCAGCCATTAGGAAGTAAACCAAAAGACTCAAGGAAATGGGACATACATATATGAGAAGGTATCATTATCAGTTATGCAAAATGCTCACTGAAACGTGAGATCAGGGACATCTTAGCTGGCTTCTTCTTTTTTTTACAGTCGAAACTTGGATCAGGTTTCTCAAGAGCTCAAGAATTTTTGAGGAAACCTAGACCTGCTGAATACTTAAACTTGAATAGCAGCTTTACAGTACCTATTCAAAGCATTTTCTATAAACAATAATTCCTACAGAATGCAAGTGATTTAGAGAAATCTGATTAGCCTACTCATAATTCAGCCCATAGGCAAAGAAAGGAGTGGATTTGTGAAGAGTTTTATTATGTATATGCAAAACGCTCACTGAAACGTGAGATCAAGGACATCTTAGATGGCTTCTTTTTTTTACAGTCGAAACTTAGATCAGGTTTCTCAAGAGCTCAAGAATTTTTGAGGAAACCTAGACCTGCTGAATACTTAAACTTGAATAGCAGCTTTACAGTACCTATTCAAAGCATTTTCTATAAACAATAATTCCTACAGAATGCAAGTGATTTAGAGAAGTCTGATTAGCCTACTCATAATTCAGCCCATAGGCAAAGAAAGGAGTGGATTTGTGAAGAGTTTTATTATGTAATGATGCAGTTGAACTTTAGGTTCCTATCTAGTTTTTAAGGACATACAAACCTTTACAAGTATTGTACTGAGCTGGTTATCTTGGTGAAGTCTGGTTGTGGTGAGAGCTAGATGGGCTATCTGAAATAAATGCTCTGTGCCAACAATATAGATCCTATTTTTGTTAGTAAATTGCTTTTTGTTTTAGTATACCTGATTGTTAGGTAAGCTATTAAATGGAGTATTTGTGCATGGATCAAGATTTACTCTGTAATTACTATGATTTGAAACCTGGTGCTATTCTCATTATCTCACAACCCAATGGCTACAGAGGCCAGTGAGATGTGCAGTGTTTAGATGTGAATATTTGGGTGAACACATACAAATGTACATCTTCTGCCAATTGTTTATTTTTGGCAGGGGTCCTACAGATAATGGTCTACATTATCACACAGAGTAGTTCATTTGGATGCATCTGGGTGCGTGCATGCACACACATCTCCTCTCCCCTCAGTCCCCAGAGGAATTGCACAATGTACATGTGCAAAGGAGACAGGATGGCCTCTTCATTAAGTCACTGAACAGGAAACCAGGAGAACTGACTCTTGTTCCTGAGTCTGTGAAACTTTCTGCCTGCAAATCTAGGAGATCCACTTAAGAAGGCTGAGGTACATGAAATCTGTCAGTAAAAGAGGAGACTGGAGTAGTTTCACAGTTGTATCTGAGTACTACAAACTGGCATGGAAAAAAACCATGGAATTGTTTTTAAAAAATACTATAAAACCTGACCTTTAAGCCTTAAAACTCTTGTGCCCAAGTACACAAAATACTTTATAGTTCAGGATTATAGATAGACGCTGGGCCCCAAAAATGTTGCTTTGATCACTTTTCACTAACAAACAAATTTGGCAATATCAAGACAGATCTGTATTTATTCTGTTAATTACTCTTGAAATGTTTGTGGACCTCTCTATCAAAACTCATCAGTTTTGCTTGAGATGTCCCTTTTGATGTGGGGTGAATGAAAAATGTTGCTTGTACTCTGGCTTTTTTAATGACATCCCAGTGTGTTTACAGTCTTAGCATTCTGTCAGTGCAAAATAAGTCTGCCTTTCCAAAATGACCAGAGGACTGAAACGCCTCTTTTCCTTTGTTCTGATTAGTTACATGGACATGCTTTTATCACCTGTAAATGGATACTCTGTGTTGGTTTTGGTATCAGTACTCTACCACATCTCTGCTTGTTTCATTGAGGGGTGTTAAATTCAAATGTGTAAACCTCAGAGTGCTAGGACTAGCAAAGTCTGGTGCTCTATGATCTTTATCTTGCTAATAAAGCTTTCAGTGTTTTTGTGCACTGTGTGTTTATAAATTTTCTGTCTCCCTTCTGTGCAGATTCCTGGGTGTCTTATAGTATATAAGCTCATTGTTGCTCTTCCACTAAATTGTTTACCAGGAAGTGTCCCTATTTCCTTAAGGGAATGTCCCATGTATGTAAGAAAAAACTGCTAAGGCACTTCTCCAGCTTAATTGTCATAAAAAAAAAGGGATGTTTAGCCTGCTTCTTTACTCTACCTAGATGCTTCCTTTAAATATAGAATTTGGAATAACCTAGGCCATGGGAAACCTGCCTTAAACCAGATGAGGTCAATACAGAGTTATATTTTTTGTCTTCCTGAGCCACAGAGACAACATACTGTGAAGTTTTTCTGTAACTTCTTGAGCAATACTTCAGGAATCAGGTTTCTTCTTCTAAAGGAGAAGTTGAGGCAGGTGCTTAATGGATGGCACGTCTTCCTGAGCCACAGAGACAACATGCTGTGAAGTTTTTCTGTAACTTCTTAAGCAATACTTCAGGAATCTGGTTTCTTCTTCTAAAGGAGGAGTTGAGGCAGGTGCTTAATGGATGGCATCTCTTACTAGCTACACCATTTAAATTCTAATTGCAACCTGATCCACTTCTCTAGATCTTAGTCCAGCTGTACAGTCTGTCACCTTGCCAGTCCTTGAGCAACTAGGACTTCAGGTACCTTTTCTGTGCATCTGTTCCTCTCTCCACCCAGAGTTCCAGCTCTGGACTGGCCAGCAACAGGTGCTAGGGGGTGAAGCAAACAGTCCCTGCCTATCCAAACACCAAGGCCTCCATTCTGTCTGTCTAGGATGAGGATGCTGGGCTGGCTTTGTGTTTATAAACCTCAACTGATAACTGCACCTATGTGGCTGCCAAGGTCAGGCTGTCTTTGGGAGCGTGTTTCATCACCCTGGGCACCTGGCTGGGCATAAGCTTTAGGGATGTGACCCATCTTTGATGGCATGGTCCTAGCAGTCTGAAAAGACTTTGTTGCAAGACATTGGCTTGCAAAGCCTAGCCAGGTGATGGCTTTGTTTTTTTATTTTAGAGAGAGCTATCAGGAACTTTGGATAAGGAAGAAAGTCTAAATCCCACCTAGTGCATCAATACTTATGTTAATACCTAAAAAAAAAAGACTTTTTTTCCACTGATGAATATGCTGCTTCTGAGGCCTTGGGCTTGAAGAGGTTAGAGAGTCTTTGCACTGTTTTTGTTTTGTAAAGAAACTTGAGGTATGACTTTCACAGGTCAGCATATTTGGCTTTGGGGAGGAGGGGCGGCTGGCAAGTCAGACCAGGTTGCTCAAGGCTTTATCCAGACATATTTAAAACCTCTTATGGATAGAGACTGCACAGAAACTTTGGGCAACCCACTTCACTGTCCTTGTGGGGTGGAGTGTTTCTCCTTGCATCCAATCTGAAGTTCTCTTTTTTCAATTTCTGCCCATTGTCTCTCATCATGCCAATATATATTACTGTGTGTTGCCTTGCTCCATCGCCTCAGCAACCTCTTCACAGGCACTGAGGAACTGTTGTTTGCCTCCCAAAAAGCCAGCTCTTTTCTGGGCTGATCAAGTTTGAGCTCCTCAATTTCTCCTTGCCACGCAAGTGACCTGGCCATGGTGACCCTCACATTTTTATCAACAGAGAAGACCTGAAGAACAGTTACCTTGAGTGGAGAAAGGTAAAGGGATGTTGCAAGGAAGACTCAGGTAAATGGAAAGAAAGGATAGCCTTTGAAAGTAAGAAGTTTTTCTGCTAGTATTGCCTCGCTCCCAACTTTGAAAGAAGTGAAAAAATTATTTGTTAAAAAAGACTGAGACAGCCAGAGGTAGTGGCTTAACATGCTGATTGCAGGTGACATAGCAAGGAGCTGGAGCTGCAGAAAGTGTAGCTGGGAAAATATGCAGGACACGTGCTGTTGATCACCCAATTGGCTTTCATCCATGACTGGCCAGGTCCTGGGCAAAAGCCAATGGAAACGTTTTGGTGCTCATCTGGCCTTTCCCTCAACAGTTGACGGCTTTCTCACACAATCAACTGTTTCTCAACTGTCTCTGCAGAGAAGGGAACTGCCCGTGTATCAAACCCCAATTCTGAGCACTTCACTCAGCCCCCTGACCCATGGATGAATCAGCATGGCACTTCTGTTGGTCAGGATGAAAGGAAAGGTGGGGAAAGTTATGGGCTGGGCACTGTTGTCATTCTTCAGGACTTTGAACTGAGGCAGATGACACAATGAGCTGGTCCTAATGATAAACTTTGAGAAGAGGTATAACTTTTAAGCAGATTTTTAAGTGTAGTTCTTTGAGCTGTTTACTATCCACAGCTGTCACTTACAGAGACTAAAGCTGTGTAGATCTACATGCTTTCTCTTGTGTTACTACATATGGAACTCCTGAATGTTAGCCTTTCTCCAAATCCTGCAAGCTAGTGTTTCAAACCTGACCTGAATTTAAAATAAGAGACTGCCAAGTACTTCCTGAAGTTGCTCCTCATCTCTTCCAGGGCCTTGGCACATCTCTATGATGACAGTATTTTGTTGAATGCAGTATGCTTTTTTCATCCTATTGTGGTAATATCTTAGTTAAAATGCTCTGCTCTGGAACGATTAGAAATAAAACAAGCCAACAGGATGCTCAAGAGCTATGTTGAATTAATCTGTCTTAAAGCATATCGAGTTGTACCTATGCTAAGGCATCCATTTTTAAACAAAATATTTTGCTGCAAGATCTGGCTAATGTAGGGGTTCCATGTGTTGGGTTCTGTGGTATGCTTGAGTTTTTTTTTGTGATTTACAGTCCCTTGATATCCATAAAATCACTGCTTGTACTCGTGACAGGACTGCTAACATACATAATGTGTCCTACTTTTTCACTTGCTGATGAGTAATTGGTGTATTGCCCAAAAGTCCAGCTCCAGTGGAAGCAGTGCACTGGAAAATATAAGTCTTCCTAGTGATTTGGGTAATAAAATTGTCAATCAGGCTTAGGGTAATGATGCTAAAGCTTTTCTATAGAATCTTGAGTCAAAGGATAAATATGAACGTGAGTTTTAACTCACACTGTTACACAGAGTTCCTTTGGCTGGCTCAGAGAAATAGCAGGCTATGTTTGGTCTCCATGTAGCATTTGGGCAGGAAAACAATGCTAAGTGATTTTTATTTCATAGATGTGTAGACTGTGTTTGAAAGGGAAATGCACAAAAAATTCTATAGCTGTTCTAAACAGCAGAGGAAATGTCTAGGTTTCTGGCACTGTTAGAAGAAGAAGGTGAAGATCTTGATTAATCCCTTATTATAAGGGCTGCCTTAACATGTGTGGACAAACAGCTGTCTTTTTGGCACACCTGACTGCAAGTACAAAATGTACTGGTGTGTCTCGAGTTTTCATCTATATTATTCAGAATCAGATACAACTGGTGCTGAATTTCATTTTACCCCTCCTGTTTTTCTTCAGACTGTGCAATCCGTCTTGTCCCCTGCTGTTTAGTCTCCCATTGGGCTATTACTTCTCTCTGAAAAAATGCTGGCTCTGTAAACTTGCTTACTCCCTTGACTACATGCTTTTTTTGTGTGTGTGTGTGTTCTTGCATCATGATTATTTGTGTATTACAGCAATCTTGTGTTTTCCCTGCTTATGGAGGTAGTGTGAAAAACTGCCCAGGAATTAACCTGAGGAAGGTGGTTATGCTTTGACAGGAAACTTCATGACATGCTGGAGGTCCAACTCTATCCAAATTGCTCATCTGAAGCACTAACTGTAAAGGTTTGAAGGAACTTACTGGGCTTTGGATAAGGCTTTTGAGTCCTGAGTTTTGAATGTAATCTCTCTGAATTCAGTGGAGTTACTCCATGGCTTCATGCAAAATGAATAGGTCTATTGGCATGACTTGTGAATTTTATTCCTCTGGTGTAAGAGTTCTGGTTCTTCACTGTGTGGTTATGTGCTCTGCTGACGATCTATTCATGTATGTGAAAATGTTACATACTTTATCCCCTTTCCTATTAGTAATACTGGACCACTGCAGAATAATATGCAAAAGAAGGCTCATTGATGGTCTCAAAGTCCCCATCCAAGCCAGTCTCCAGGTATGGCAATCTGCTGCTGTTATCCACTTTTACATGGACAATAGCAAAGCTTTCTGTCAGCTGCCCTGCAATCTCTAAGCACCCATCTGCAGATTTAGACAAAGTGAACCTTTAGACCAAAGCTAAGTTGAAGAGAAATTTGAATGGGAAGTCAAAAACGAGACCACGTGCCCTGGTGTCTTCAACCTGTTTACATCTAACAGACCTGACCCTCTTTCCACAGAAGCTGATGGAAAAATGAACGGAATATATTTGTCTTCATTATTTCTTTGTTCTAATGATGCATTCTGAATGTATTATCCCCTACTTCTAGAAATCCCCAAGACAGTGAGATTTCATTGTGCTGTTTGCTGTTAAAAACTAATAAATGAAAGCAAGATTGCACCCTGGGAAGCTCAGAATTTCAGCAACGTCAGTTGACAAGTGGACAAGTTGGGTGGAGCAATAACCCCAAATCTTCCCTTTCACCACCTGATTTTCTGGCTGCTTTTCTTTTTTTTTACAGGGGATGGGGGCAAGATTTAGAAGCCTGGAGCAACTGGTAGATTTGGGTCACATGGAGTGATTATTTTTTAAAAAGTGATGTTTACTGTAGCACTGGATGAACCACAGTTTGACTAAAGCAGAGCATGAACCATGCAACTTCTAGCTTCACATTGAGTTTATGTGTATATATATACATTTCCACCACCTTCTGTTTCTTCTTCTCTCATCTGTGTATGAGTGTTTATAGGAAACCTTTACCTTTGCTATATTCTGTTGTTCATATCATGTGGCTGCCATCAACTGGTACAGTTCTAAAAGCTATTGCAGCTGGAGCAGAGACTGTGCTGGAGCTGCTGTGTGCCTGTACAGGGTGCTCCACAGCTCCTCGACTGTGCCATGGGCAGCAAGGTGTGAGCACACAGCCTTGTAGCATGGGTCCATTACCTCAGAAGTGTCAAACCACATACAGAAACCAAACGGGTACCAGGTTCAGAATGTGCCTTCCTGTTTTTCTAGTGTTTTTTTTCTTTGACTTGAGCGTCGAGTGTAAACAGACCTTTGTTTTTTTCCTTTTGCTTAGCACATGTCTCTGTGGCAGCTTTCTCAGTTCAACCATCAGCAGAGAAGTGAGACTTTTTCCCTTGAGCAATTCTGTAAATATGGTCGGCTCCCACCCTTGAAACCTGTAGGCAACATGGACTGACCTCAAGTATAAGATTTGTTTGAATAAAAGGATGTAAGTTCTTTTTTTATTCTACTGAATATTTAAAACATGTATCATATATTGTCCCACTTTGACACTGTAAAATGAATGCACAGTTTTTAAAATTCTCTTTAACACTCAACCTCAATAGCTGAGCAGTAAGGAAACAAAGCAGAAAGTATCTTAAAAAAAAAATCTTACTCCATAACTTGCATTTTTCGAGTAGTTACAAGTAGAATCAGGCCTGTGGTGCTCAACAAAGGTCTGTTGGGCCATATGTAAAATGCCCTTTTGGAACTATTTGCTATTGTTAATAGAAAATAAAATATTTTAAGTAATGCATGGTACATACTTCACCTATACTAGTTTCCACCATCTCTGGCTTTGTATTCGTTGGTATTGGTGAACTTTGGTAAGAAAAAACAAGCTGGATGAGCTCATATTAAAATGCAAAGTTGTAATGAAGATGTTCAGTTTAAAAGCAACTTATATAACAAACAGTGTAAGGGATTTGTCATCAGTTGAAATCTTGACCTCCACACTGGATGCCTTTCTGAAAAAGTATGTTTAGTTTAATCAGATGTTTTGGACTTACTACAGGACTTGCTGAGTAAAATGCCTCTCAGTTAATGCAGGGCATCAGCCCAAGTGGTCATAGGTTTCTTTGTTTCTGCTTCTTGTGTAACTGCCATTGACTTCCAGGGGGTGGAAAACTGGAGGTTGTGTGTATTCAGATGCCATATAGGTAAACTTGCTGCCAAATAATGAGTAAAAATAGGGGTAATCAAGATTGCAAAGGGAAGCCATCAGTGCTTGGTAGGTGAGAGGGTGCTTGGTAGGTGAATTTTATCCATGTAAAGTCATCATGAGGTAGGTCTTAAACCTAAAATTGTCATTATTTTAAACAGAATATTCAGCCCTCTTCCCAAGGCAGGTTGATGCAGAGTTTCCCTACAGGAATTTTCTGTGTTTGCTGCATTGCTGTGCAGCCACTGGTGTGTGTTACCAGCATAATCTGGGAGTGCCATCTCTGTTCTGTACACCAGACTTGTAGTGGATAGACACTTCCCCACATTTCTTAACTGTTATTTTTGTCATGTTAATGTCCTTCTAGTGCAGACAATTTTGGTGACTCTCCTGCAGGACTTTGGAGCTGCTTTGGACTAACTGGTAGTCAGAGCAGGTTGTTATTTTTTCTGGACAAGTGCAAACATCGAATGAAATCTTGACTTTGCTAGTCAGCTCCACCAATAGTGATGGATATGGAAGCAAAGGGGAATGTGGGTATTTGGGGTCACATTGTTCAGCAAGCCCAAACCTTTCTGTATCATTTATGCACAACATTTCTCTCATCTTTAGACTAGGTTTTTCTTAACTTGCTACTAATTTTGTGTGTCAGTCCCTGCAGCTACCCCTTAGTCAGCCTGGCTGTGAACTCCTTGTCCAACTTGCCTCCTTGTTTCTCATTCTGCCTCCTCTCAGATCACAGATCCCTTCCTGGATTTCTTTTTCAATGGGGTAGCTTTGTGTGTTCTCACTGTAAATGTGCTGCCCACCCAGAACCAGTGCTGCCTGTTCCCTCCCTTTCTCCACTGCTCATACGTCCTGAACCTGTCAGTGGTAGCCCTTAGACTGACTAATGCTCATTTTCATATTCACCTTCACTTCCCTGATTCCTTCTGCAATTCTTTAGACTGTGCTGAGCCCCTCCCAGTCTTTACCACTGGACTCCTTTGCTACACTAAACCCCAAAAGGCATCCTTTCTCTAGACCAGCCCCTCCTACTTTAGTTGTATCCTCCTATCTTCCTCTAAGCAACCCTCTTTTTTTTTCCTGTTCAAAGGAATATATTTTGGGCAAATTAAAGTCCTTTAGGGATTCTCTGGTTTACCAAGATCAGAAAAGGTCCCTGCCATCAGTTTGCCAAGTACAGGAAACAGAAGGAGGTAATACATTGAGAAAAGGAAAAAAAAATAAATCCAGATTCATCTTCTGCTTCTCAGGCTGGAATGAATTCAGGTATTCTGTGGCAGCTGAAGGCAGAAGTTGTAAATGTGTGGAGCATGTTAGAATTTCCTGGTTTGAATAGTATACACTGCTTGCACTCATGAGAGATGGTACTTGCAAAATGAAGAGGGACTAGGAAATCTTAACTACTAGAATATCTCTAGGTACAAGTGGTGACTTTTTCATTTTGCAAGAGCTTAATATGGCAGAATTGAGGTAAATGTACCAGGAACCACAAAGGCCCATCCCTGAATCAAAGGTTTCTTTTCAAAAATGTAATGTACCTACTCCAAGGTCTAGAAATCTTAGGTATGCTCAAAGAAAAGAAAAATAGAATCTGAGCTTTGCAAAATCAGATTACTTTTGATGCTTCTTATTCTTAGAAATAGCTGAGATGTTGACTGAATTTCTTCTTCTTCTTCTTCTCTTTCTTCCCCCTTCAAATTTGGTTTGAACCAAACACATGGTATGGGAAAAGTTCAGCCTTGTTATTCTTACAAAATTAGAAATTTGTTTTCAATTCATTATAAAGAGAAGTCTCTGGATATAATTAAAGGTAGGACTATGTTCTCCACTGTTGTAAATATCTCTTCTGATCTTCTAAGTTACGTAAAACTAGAAAAAGAAAGAAAACAAAAACCCACACACCTTTTTGTATCCCAGTTTCTTGCTTTTGGTTACTGATTGGATGAATGGAGGCACATTTGTGTATGTAGATATACTTAGACTGGCAATTTGGCCCCATGAGTTCTTAAAAGTTGCCAGCTAAGACTAGCTTTTTATTTGCTCTCCAAAAAAAAATTCCAATTTGCAAACTTTGGGCTTATACTTTTCAGTCTCTGCCTTGTATTCTGAAAGTCATATTCAAGTTCTTTGATTTCTGTTTTGTTGGGTGGTGTTTTTTTTTTTCCCCCTCATAAAAAGCTGAGCTCCATGAGACCTTGACCTCAGGTTGGGGACTTGGCAAACTACGAGTGACTTTAAAGGTTATTCCCTTGGACAACTTCAAGATGAAAAAAAAGTGGAAACTTCCTGGCAAACTGCTAAGATTTTAGGTGCTATCCATGCAATAGAATGTTGGTGGGTTTTTTTTTTCCTGCTATCTGCTTAAATCTTGCAGAGCATTGGTAAACAGCAACAGAATTGTCAAAACTAGTTGGATTTCTCTTCCTTAGGTAGTTTGTGTTGTATATGAGAAGTCCTGAAAACTATAAAGGGCTCTACTGTTGTTTGATTTGATGGCACACAGCTCAAGTTCAGCATTAAGTTCTGTTGTGAACAGCTCTCTCAGAAATGAAACTAAATAGATTACATTTCATAATCTCTGTTATTTCAGGTTTTCTCTTTCTCATGCTGCTTCCTTTGTTGGTGTTGATAATCTTAGCCAAATTTCTAGAAAGCTAAGAATGTGTGTACAGGAAACACTGGGGAAAAATTGGTAACAACAGTAACTTTACATAAGCATAAATAACATCTAGTTTAAACATTCCTCACTGTTAAATTGCCATTCTTACACCTGGTACTTTGGAGACAGATTATAAAGATGGGTTTACTGTCAGTCAGTCTCGACCCCTTTCCCTTGTTTTGGTGCAACTAATAGGACAAGAAAAGACATTATAGCTGGACCCTTTGGGGACAAGAGAAGAGACTGTAGCTGGAACCTTTGGGGACAAGAGAAGAGACTATAGCTGAAGCCTTTGGGATTACAAGGTTTCTGCTTCAGTCTTTGCTGTAATTGATCACAGTTGAAAAATGCAATGTATTAACATCAGAATCCATAGGTTTACTTTGGTGGCTGCATTTTTTTTTCCTTCTGTACTCTAGATCTAAATTTTTCAGGCCTACTTAAGGTCTAGGCTGATACTTTGCTAATTAGAATCCAGTCTATGAAACTGAGAAATGGTCTTGCTTCAGTTACAAATCCTAAGGGAAAGGGGCAATTTGATCTCGTGGAGTGGAGGGTAGAATGCTGGTGGCCCCTTGGGCAGAAACGTGTGTGTTGGTGGGGGGCAGTCCTCTCTTGCTAGCATTTGTACTGGCAAATAGCCACCTCTTTTTTTTTTTTTAAATTGTCTTGCTTTTTGACTTTTCCAGTTATTGAGATGTCTTTCTGAAAACTAATACATCCAAATGGACTGAATTACAAGGATATCTGTAATGATTCCCTCTGAGCCTTTGCACAGCATGGTCAATAACAGCTATTTCTATTACTAGGGGGGAGTTTCCCCAAGGCAGCTATTCATACCCCTGCATGAATGCTTTAAAAAAGTTTTGCACAGTCCCTTTTTATATTGCAGTAAAAGTTTGTGGTTTAAACCTCTTAGAGGATGCTTACATATAACTAGACTGAAAATCCCCTTATGTGAAAGCTGTTAGTGGCCAGACAGGTTCTTTGTATATTTATTGTAAGGTTGAAGAACTACAATGAGGTGCTATTTGGCAACGATGCTAGTTAAGGAAAAAGGTTTATAAAGTGTTATGTAATAAATTCAGAAGCAGTGCTTCCCTTAATGTCTTCTCTAGATCTAGGAGTCTGTTTAAACAGCTTATGAAGCCTTGTGCTACACAAGCAGGATTGCTCAAGGTAATTCATGAACTGCTGAACTCAGGTACTACTCTATTTCAGTAGACAGTCTAGGAGAAAATAAACCTGCTGTTTGTTGTAGATTAGCCCAACTGAGTTTTGTGTCTGGTAGACCAAAAGTAATACTCAGGAGTAAACTTTAGAAGATTCTCTGTTATCTGGTGGAATGACTCCTCAAGAGAAAAAACTAATACTAAACCTGTTTCTTCTAGTGCCTGCTGTGTATTGATGTCCCTCTGGTTTCAGCAAATGTGATCCTGATTTTTCTCTATGATGCAGGAGAATCAGATTCCCTTGCAGATGGAAAACACTGTTCTGGTAGTAATGCAGAGAAGGTCAATAAGGTTCATTTGGAACAAAATGTGTCCTAGAAACGTAACTCCAAAAAAAAACCCCAACCAAACCCAGGACTGTGCAAACCTGAGTTGTAGTTGCAGCTTTGATACTGATCTTCTCTGACCCTGGGTGAAAAGATTCAACTCTTGCCCCTTTCCTGCCTCCTAGTTGGCTTGTATGTGTTGGCCTTGTCTCCAAGATTAAAGTGTACCAAAAAGGGTGAAATAGTTTTAGGCAAAAGTTGTGAACTAAGTGGAAAAAACATTACATCTTGTTTAGTTTATAACTATCTATTTGCTTAATTTTTTTTGCTTAATTTTTTTCTTTCTCTTTTCTCTCATTCCCTCTCACTTTTTTTTTTTTTTCCCCCCATCAAATATACAAAAGAAGTTGAAAGCTGAAATGAAGCCTAGGGATTGCCTTTTGCATTGCTCAGATTTCTCCAGTTATTCTCCTGGGTATCTGTCTGCCCTCTGAAGTAAATGCTGGATGAACTTAGAAAGATCTCAAAAAATTAGGAGCAGGGTCACTAGATCTGTTAGGGCCAGCAGTAATAATCTGAGCCAAAAAAGCAATCCAGTTCTGTTGTATTACAACCTTGATCTCCACTAAACTGGCTACTCTGAGCTGTATCTAGTTATCTTGTGTTCTGCCTCCTGATTGGAATGTCAGAGGCAGTTTGGATAGTAATTCTGGATTATCTGAGCAACTTTGTTATAGAAACATTGACCTGAGAAACTCAAGGAACAGTAGTGCCAGGGGCAATTTTAAGTGTTCTGTGTGAATGTATTTGTACTCTGGTCTCTGCACATACCAAAGGAATAAGATTTTCTGAGCTCTGAGAGTAGAGCTGCCTAGTGACAAGTGCCAGCTGGTTGAAAATACTGTTTTCACAGTATATTCTCAAGAAAATTTGTTTGAGTGGTTGAGTTTTTTTAATTTTTTTTTTTTTTTGTGGGTGAGATTAGTTCTATGAACATATTTACAGCATACTGTTACTGGGTTTTGAAATAACATGTTACAGACAACTTATTTTGCTGAAAATGGCTTTTCCCAAGCTCTATTCTTGTTAAAATTAACTTTTAATGGTGGTTTAATTTGCCTTCCATCATTAGATTTTACTCTAGGATTGCTCATTTGACATTTAGGGTTCATTTGGATGGTCACTTGTTAAAATGAGTGACAAGTGAGGCCTTTGAATCTATTCCAATTTTCATTTTTATATAAGCCCCTCTAAAGCCCCTAGCAGCCAACTCCCCATCTCGTGTTTTCTCTCCAACAAAATATTTCTAACATTATATATACCCCTTTATCATCTCTGTGTTGCAAAATCAGGCACAGCTTTACTCTTTGCTAGGTAAGTAATTACCATGTCAGAATTCTAATGCTGTAAGATGTTGTATGGTGATAGAAAAGACAGTAAAAAAAATAAAAGTATATAGACTTTCATTTAAAATGCCTTGCTAGAGGTCTTGGCAGCTTCTGTTAGCCTCTCATAGCAACAGCAGTGAGAGAGCATTTGGCTCTAGCAGCAATATGATCTCATGACGTAGGACAGGAATATAAAGACACAAAACTCTCTGTACTAATTTTAGATTCCACTTGAATCTGTGACATGTCTTGAAACTTGTCTTCACAGCATCCGAGCTGGAGTTGAAGCTCTTCAGGAACATCTGATTTAAATGGATCCCTGGTGAACAGTGTAGTTTCTTGGTCCTGCTTTGGCTTCCTGTTTGGTAGTGGAAGGTTTTTACATTTATTTTGGTACTTTCCTCTTGCTGACTTTTTGCATTAGTGTTGGGTAGAGTGGAGTATCATCTAAAACCTCCATCTGGGGAGCCACATGTTCGAGCTGCCGGAGTCCAGATGACATTTTGACTGGAACCATCTCTAGTGGTTTAATCTGATTTTTTTTATTGAAAGTAAGTAGGAATCCAGAAGCAGTACACTCTTCAAATGCTATTGATTTAGATTAGTAACATTTTTTTCATCTTAAGTAAGTCACTTCTAGACAATCCATACAAAGTCAGTGTGGTTACTCTCGTTCTGTAGGATATTTTGTATTAGTAATGGGTGGAAACTTTGGAACACCTCAACACCAGAGCTGTACCCAAAGCTGATCTAGCACCTCTGTGCTGCTCTGATAGCTCAGAGATCTCAAAGTCAACCAGTTTCCCTGGCTGGGGCTTCCCCAGGCTCAGGGGAATCTGCAGCTGGTGCTCTCTCTGCATAGCTGTCTTTCTCCACGAACACCAGGCTGCAGCTGCTCCTGGGGGAGCCTGTCAGGACCAGCCACCAGGCATGAAAACTAAGGTAGCTTTATGGCTGCTCTGACACTCACCCAGGAGTTGTGCTTTGTAGTCCAAAGCCTAAAGGTATTAAAAAAACCTGCTTAAAAAAATAACGAAGGGCGGAAAAACAAACACCCACAAATTTTTGACTGCAGTGATCCCCAGGTGGTTTGGATTACTTGTCTATAATCTGAAACATTTGAGTTATATAAAAAATATCTCCCTCTCATGTTCTACAGCATAAGCCAAACATAAAAGCTTAGATTTTCAGAAGGACTTAGGATGTTAGGCACATAAATCTCATCGAATTTTAATGGAATTTAGGGTATTATTTGTTCTCTCTTGAAAAAAATTAATTCTAAATCTGTGCAGGATTACAGGAAACTCCTACTGTGAACAAAACCTTTTTTTTTGGTAATAATGCACACCTTTTCCTGAAGCTTCTAGCCACTGTTACAGTGTTCAAAATATCACTTCATGCCTGAGGAGTCTGGCAGAAATCTTTTAAAGTTCCCTTCAGTTCAGTAGGCTGCACACTGGTCTAATTTACAGCAGCAGTTCCTATTGCCCCATGAAACTTTGGGCTTGCCTTTCATTTAAGTTAATAGAATGAGAATTTATATAACTATATTAACAGTTGCTTGAGGCAAGGACTATATTAGATAAAGGCCACAACAGTGGGTTTTCCTCTTTTATTTTTTTTTAAAATGGTAAATTAGGTGGTTTCTGGTGTTGTTCTAATTGACATGCTGTAAAATGTATGCTTTTCTTAAAAAGTGACTGACCGTCCTCCCTGTTTGTGACATTTCAGGCTTTCAAAATCCTAGGAGTTACAATAGCTATCTTAAGCAATATTGCCAATATTTCCTCATCCTCAGGCTGTGTTGCTCCACTGGAACAACTGTCAGATATTCTGCTGTACAGAGTCTGCCTTTAGGTCCCTGCAACTGCATAGAGTCTCCCCTATCGTTTCCTTTCAAGATAGGGCAGTTCACAGGTAGTGTTAAGTATTATCAAATTCGGTTGCCAGATAGCTCTCAGCTGCAGAAAAGAGCTCTGCTCCAGATACTTCTTCAGTTTTCCATTGCCATTAGCTGTCAGCTATCAGCTTGCAACTCTTGCCCTGTTTCTCTCCTTGCTAAGCTAAGCTGCATTCCCATCTCCGAGAGGAGGAATCTCCTGGTGCTGTTTGGCTTCCAAACTATTTACACTAAAACATCCTTGTAGAAATGGAAAGAAGCAAAGGTCATGTTAACAGCCCCATGTTAAAGGTCAGCAATACCATGGTAACAGTAGAAATCCATCCAGCTGTCTGCAGAAAAGTTGAACCCCTTTACAAATAGGAAATAACCGAAATAATAATAAAAAAAAAGGTGGTGGGTAAAAAGCAGTACCTTAGCCCTGAGACATGCATCAAGTGGAAAGGTAACACTTGAGAGCTCGTTGGGTATTTCCTATGCCTCACTTTGAACAAAACTGTAGCAAATATTCAGAAAAATAGCTGCCTTGTAAATGGTCTGACTCTCAACCTGAGGCTTTTTTTTTACTGCAAGCGTGTAAGGCAGCCAAGTGTTGTTTAGTATCCTTCCTGTGCCTTAAAGTGTGACTTTTATGGGTGACGTTATGTTTATGGGTCTTTGTTCATCCTCGGCCTCATGTACCCCACTGCTGCTTCCTCTGAGGCTTTGCCGCCACACCGCAGGGTGTTAATTTCCTGTTTTGAGTCTGTCACAGACAAATTCAGAGCCTCGATTAAAACACAACACACAGATACATGCTGCTGACAAAGGCACTAATAAAACTCTAAAGTTTAAAGGTGGCCCTGGTGTTTCCTCACCCAGCAGCACGGGGACCTTTCACCTCTTGGAGACATGCTGTTTGCAAAGGTTTCTTTTCTTTTTAATTAGGGCTCGCCTGAATGAGTTTTAGCAAGCTGCTCTAGCATTTGGTGTGTTTGTTTTATGGATGTATTGACTATAAAACATGCACAGCTCACTTGAGCCTTTCTTTTTTTTTTCCTTAAAGGCAGTCTTATGAAACTTCCAGGAACTGCAAAGAGGGGGAAAAAAAAAGCCTTAAATAGAAAATGTGTTGGTTACGGTGATAGATCTGGTGTGTATAGTCTCTGCAAGACATGCATGGGCATCTGAATTTCCTGACTGAATTCTCATCCTGGCCACTGAGCAGAAGGGGGTGAAAAAGCCACCTTTTCCTTGCTTTTGTGAAAATCCTTCCTTTGGCACTTAGATTCAGCAGTGGAAGACTTGCAAACATCATCCTTTAGGCATGAATTTCCATGGTTTTTTCCCTGCTTGTTCATCTACACCAGTTTTAAGTGCCTCAGCACACTTTTGGAGCATTCTGTAGAATCACAGATCTAACAAAAAAAAAGCCTTTTCGTATCACTCAGGAAAGGTTTGGGTTTTTTTCCTCCCTTTCAGTTTGTTGTGTTATTCCTAGCACTGCTGTAAAAGCCTTTGCCCCCTATATAAATACTACACACAAGTTTATAAGAGTGTATTTTAAACTTGGTTTTATTCTAATGGAGGCCTTGGTATTTTCATGCAGTGTTGGGACCTTTATTTTTTTCCTGTTCCCAGTAAAATACCTATTTCTGTATCCTAAATGAATTTTAACATTAAGAAGTATATTTGAAAACTTAAGTTTCTTACCTAGTCTCTCTAAAGTATGACTACTAGTTTGCATGTCTGCTACAGCTACTCAGAAAGCCAATTACCTCATCATAGAGTCCCCTCATAATCAAGAGGGAAGCTCTTGAGCTTCTCCACTGGTCTTAGATCTCTCTTGCAATATTCCTGAAGTTTAACTGAAGTTAAATATATCTGGGGAACAAATTTTGTAGGCTGATTTCTTGCAGATGCAGCTGTGCCCCTCTCCCTCCTATCAAAGGAAATACCAGCCATGTGCTGTTCATAGCCTTCAGATAGAAGGGTTCTTGAAAGTTTTGTAGCCTCTGCCTCTGACCACCCCTCCCTGGCTATCTTTAAGCCTCCAGTGTCTTCTTTCCCCCTTGTCCTCCAGTGTCCAAAGTTTGATCTTATCTGAACGACTTCCTTCTCGACTCTCCTGTGTACCCCCACGACAGTGTTCCCCTGGGAGGCTTGTCCTTACACCCAGCTTTCCTTGCCCTCAAAACCAAGTCCCAGTGTGGATGTGAGGATCACTGATGCATGGAGAAGGCATCATGCTGGGCAGCAGGAGAGTTCACATGCTGCAGATGCTGCACATCACCTTGTGCACTTTAGTCTCTGGTACAGGATGGAGGATGTTAGCTTCAAACTGCACCTTTCTTCTGCTTCTCTGGTGCAGTATTTCCTACAGCTCACATCAACACCCTTAGATTGTGCCTGACGGGTTCCTCCATCCTGTGTATATTCTGTCTTGCAGTAGGAGGAAGAAACTACAGCTGTAACTTACAACTCCCTTTTACCTGCCCAGTCAGGTCACAGTACTTAGCTGAGGGGAGCAGGAAAAGTGGTCTGGGTCACACCCTCAGTGATTGAAGTGACATCTGGTACCTCTAAAGATGGCCATCTCCCCACGCCCTGTGGAGCAAGGCCAAATACACTTTTTAAGCAGTGTCCTGGGCCAAGTAAACTACTGTGTTTTTTTTTTTCTCTGGATCTGACTGAATCTTAATCTAATCTCTTTGACCTGCTTTACTTGATGTTCTCCTTCTTTTACTTTTCTGCCAGCTGTGCTTTATCCTCAAGACTTTCTCTTCATCTCTGTCCAGTTTACTTTTCTCTTTGGTGGCTGTTTCTACCCTACTCTGTTTCACTTATCCCATTCCACCTAAATCCTCACTCAGGAGAGAGAAAAAACCCAACAAAACACCTCTAAGAGCTGTTGTGTTTGCTATAGTTTTGTTGTTTCCATAGACTGTTGCTTAGTTGTTGAACCAGGCTCTGAATTCAAGTTCTGAAATTCAACTTCCAGCTAAGAAAATGTTGGGTTTTGAGTAAGCCTAATGCTTTGCTTAAGTGCAGACAGACCTTTGGTGGTATTAGCTCTCTAGATAAAACTGCAGAAGGTAGCAATCAGATAAGTAGGTGCTCTGTCTGTGTAGAGTGTGTATCAAAGATGAAGTAGGATGCAAAGGCTCTGTGCTCCACAAGATGTAACTGGAAGGGGTAGGGAGTGAAATGCTACTACAAAACTTCAGGCTAAATTAGAGTATTCATAAAGCATTCTTAACTCTCTCTGAGGGTGAGTTCAGTGCATTTTAAAACTCTCTCATGTCTTGTCTTTATAGGAGCCCATTTCTGCTTTCAGAATGTGTCATTGTTACTTGCTATGGCTGAGTTGACCTAAGGATTGGTAGGAGAATTAAGCTGTAAGTCTTCTGAGGCAGCAATTCTTTGTTTGACTCTGCACTATATAAACATCAATATGGGTGGCAGCCCATAAGTGAGATCTAGGCACGCCTGCTATAGGTATGATACAAGCTCTAGACGAGTGTTCTGCCTTGTTCAGCCTTTTCTGCTCTGAAATGGTATATTTTTCATTGGTCATGCCTTCAAGGTTTTGTCTATGGGGACTAGTACTTCATAGTGATAAGGGTGTTTTGGTTTTTTTGGGTTTTTTTTTTGCTTTTTTTTTTTAACTGGATGTTAGCAGTGTGATAGCAGCCACCATATAGCTGGGATGTGCTGTGCAAAAATCGGAAACATGAATCATGTCTTAAATCAGTTGTGTGATGCATTCCATATGCAGGATGTACATGCCCCCCTGCATTATGAGTAAGATGCAGATCTCATGCAAGTCATGGGTTCTACGTTTTTTTTTTGCAAAACATCTGTGACTTCTGACCTTTCTGGGCTTGTGTGCAATATGAGTGAGAGCACTGGTGTGCTCACAAACTGTGGAACAGACTTCACGGAGAATAACAGAGCAAATCTGGGAGTGCATGAGTAAAGCTAGTGGAGGCTGGTGGTAACACTGGGTGACACAAAAGACCAGACTGGTTTCCCAAGGCATTGAGTTGTTTTAGCTAGACTAACTGAAATGGAGGAATTGTTGGGGTTTCTCCATTTTCCAAGGTATGCAGCTGATATTCCTTAAGTTATTCAGACGCAACAATGATGTGAAAGGGATGCACTGAGGCTGTTCCAAACTATTTTGTATTCAAATCATACCTACCTGTGACTTCAGTGCATGCACTGTTGACTAACCTATGAAACAGACCTGGGAGTACTGACTATCAATGTGAGGGACACAGAATGAAGCAGCACTACTCAAATCCTCCAATTTCACTCCTGATAGCAGGGCATTAACAAATTTCATAAGTGTCAAAGGTGTTTTTCTGTTCTGAACTGATTTTAAGTGCTCTTTGCTCTTGGATCCTTGCCTTGCTTGTCTCCTGGCTACTCAGAGCTGTACTTTTCTTTGGTCCAAGAATGCACAGTCTTTTTAGTGTCTTCCTTGTCTTAGTTTTTTTTCTTTGTTACAGCTCTCTAATTTTGTTCACCTCTGTTTCTGCTCTCCCCTCACTTGTAACCAAGCCCAATCATCTCTCTTACAGCTATTTCATGCTATTTGTACTGTTTTACTGTTCCTGTGTGTGGTGATCATGCTTTCCTATTACATTCTTTCCTGATATAGTCCTTTTTATTTTGGCTCAGAAGCCTCCAGTGGGAGGGCAGTTGAAGGGAAACTGCTACCAGACTTCCAGTTTGAAAAAACTGAATAGAAAAAAACAAAATAAAGAAACCAAATTTCTTCAGATGGCATTTCCCTCAGATCACCTCTGTGGAGAGCTCTGCAGGAAACTCCCTGGAGAAAGGAGGCATCTTCTATGTTGTATAGAAAAAGGTTCTGATTGTTGAATGCTTCAGACTTCATCACAACTCTGCCATAATCCCATTAGGAAAGGTGCAGTCTTGACTTGCTATATCTGCAGCTGGCTAGATGACAGAGATTTGTGTGTCATTCAGAGGAGAATGTCTTGCAGCATGGCTGCATCAAAGTTTGGCTAACCTGTTAGAGGTGTAGCACAGCTGCAGGATGTGTCTGCTTGCATGCTACAAGAAGGTGGTTGGATATCTTCTGTTCTTTCAATCCATTTGAACCTTGCAAGGTGAATTTAGCAAAAGATTGGTCATTATTGTTTTGTAGCAGTCTAAGCAGGTGGTGCAAGATACCAGCCCAGTGCCAGGAAAATCACTGAATTTATAGAATAAATCTATTGAGCTGTAGGTTTCCAAAGGTCATGAGCTTGATCATGAGTAGGCTGAAGAAGGGTTGTAACTGCTCTTCTAAAAGCTAGAGGCAAAGACAGACCCTAAAATGATTTGATTTTTTAAAGAAAAGTTGTTATTTTAACAGGTTAGGACATGGAAAAGTTTTCAATCATCAAACTTGCACACTATGTCCCCCAGATTAAAGAAAGCCATATAGCTGCTGAGGATGCTTGATGCTGCCCAATCAAAATCCTACCAATATCGCTGTGGCAGGAGTCACTAGATGGCAACATTACCTGTACTCTTACAAACCCATGTGTATGAGCATTGTCTACCACTTTGAAGAAACCTGCCTTGTTCTGTGGAGGTCTGTGTTTGTTTGTGGGAGCTCAGGCCGGTGGGAGAAGTGAAGCCACCTCTCTTTTCAGCCCCTTTCTGAATGGGGAGATTACTTGAACGCTGATAACTGCACACAGATTGTCAAATAAGTCACTCTAATGGTATACCCACCAGTTTCCGTTTACATTGTCATGCCAGAAGTAAACAGTGAGTTAGGAATGTGTATGTAGCCTACTCAGCTGTGCCTCTTGTCGGTGGGGAAGTTGTAGTGGGGGCTGAATGGGAGGCAGCAGTCAACTGGAGGTCTTTCTATAGCCCACTCACCTAAATCGGCCAGAAAATGTGAATTAAGATCCCTGTGAAATGTGAATTCAGTTCTCTGACTGGAGCTTGTCCTGCCAGGGCTTCGTGCTACCACTCAGAGAAGCTGAGAGTGTCCCTCTTCAGGGACAGGTTTTGCACATTGCCCTGATTTTGTGTGGACGTGATTTTAGGTGTCTGCCACAGAGCTATGCTCATCAGTTGAAAAAGGGAAAAAAACCAGAAATGTTCGATAGATTTCAATACCTCTGAGAAATGTGGTTAAGGATAATGCTTGAGATTTAGCTGTTGAAAGTGGACTGATAAATTGGCTAGATAAGGTACATGATAGTAATAAATGTGAGTGCTGGACTTAGCTCATTTTGCCTCAGATTTCCTTGTTAGAACTCTGCAGCAATATTTTAACAAAGTTGTGGGTGTTTTTTTTAAACTCGAGTTTTAAATTGACAACGTTATGACTCGTTCATGCAGGTTATCTGGAAATCAGAGCTGCTGAAGTATGCAAAAAGTTCCGCCTTCTCTCTGCCCTTCTTGCTGCAGATGTTTTTTCTATTCTTAAGTGTTTTGACTGAAAAATCTCTTTGAAAAAATCTTAGGGGGACTCCAATTCAGAAAAGTCCTGATGCAGTTAATTATTTCCTCTTCATTTACACTTGAATGGAAAATAACAAATAATAGAGTTCTGAAAGTAAACCTAAAAGCAACCAAAACTTCCCCTTACGAACTTTTATTAAAATATCACAATTGGGGGATATTTATTTTAAAAGTGAAACTTTTAATAACTATAAAGAGTATTATTTGGAATAGATTAGTAGTTTTCCTTCTCTCCAGATTGTTCAAAGTTTCCCACTGCAATGAACACATTGTACTTCTTGTTCCTGCAGTTGCATATCCTATCAGGAAAGCCCATCCCAGGCTCACATGTAGGACAGTCTTTTTCTCAACTCCATAGTCAGTAGATTCAGTCTGAGAAACATAATTTTCCCTCACCTGCATCATGTTTTTTATTTGTGAACCAATTCTTCTTGAAGAAAATTCAAAGGTCTATTGTAAGCCACATACTCTTGAAGTGGGAAATATTGTTAGGCACAGCTTCATCTTATAAATAAACAATAGAAATACAGATTTAAAAAGTTTTGTTCCCACCAAGAAGGAAAAAAAAAAAACCCACACAACCCCTCTTTGGAGGTCATTGCATTTCATCCTATTATCCTGAAACAAAAGAAACTGTTGTGCAGCGTGAGCTATAGAGTAGTATAGATTGATAGCCACACAGCTGTGCTCCTGTCCCCCTCCAGTCCCATAACCTCCTGCACTGCTCTTCATCTCCACAGGTTCCATGCACAGTGATTCAGGAATAGCATCTTACAGGATCCAAAATAATTTTCTACTCATAAAGATGCACCAAAGCAGCACAACAACTGGTGGAGGTGCTGTGTCTATCAATTGGTGTGCTTTCTCTAGCAACAGAAAAAGAGGGGAAACATTCTTTTTTCCTGAAGTGCTGAACATTCACTTTTTTTTGGGGTAATCTCTCCATAAAGGTAAAAGCTGATATCAAAACATTAGAACTATATACAACAGAACCTGTATGAGATACTTGTCCTGTGCTTAGTGAGCTGCTGGGTGCCAGGTCCAAGTGGTATTACCAAAAGCCCATGGTGAGGACTGCTGGGCCAGCTTGCTTTGCAGAGCACCAGGATTTTTTCCTGACTCTTATTTGCACTTGGCGAGGGCCTCTGGTGAGTGCTAGTGCTGCTGCTCCTCATATTGAGTGAGGAAATTGAAATGTACTTGAATTAGAAACAGATGACTGGAATTTGGAGATGAGTTAAAACTGCTCTAAGCAAAGGGCAAGACTGATATAATTAGTCCAGCTTGTGACCTGTTTGCTAATAGTACATACAAGAGCCCTTTATTATAACTTTAAAAGGTAGCAAAAGAAAAACTAAATGAGTGTAGATGCAGACATGAGTCTTGGAATTGAGCTTTATAGTTCACTCTGATATCTAAATTGTCCCAAAGGAAAATGCCAGAGCCTGATTCTCTCTGCTGCTCCAAGTCTTGCACAGGTATGAGTTCACTGGAACCAGTATGATGGTTTCAAATTGAGGTGAGCATTAAAGGACCACAGTGAAATTACTTCCTCTCTGCCTGCTGGAGATTTGGCTAGCATGCTCACTTTATTAATAAGAAAATTTAAAATACACAATAGAATCTGTTTTCTTAACTGTGTAGAAGCTTGAGTCACTACTTCAGTTATAGGGCTTGGATCCATCTGTTTTAAAGGTTTGTATTTGATGATGGACTTCTTGTTTCTGCATTGACCTCTTAGCTTTATTATCAGCACCTTTAAGTAGTGTTAAACCTGAGGAGGAGGATAATGGTCTCCATTGCTTTTTGGATGCTTTAGTAGGAAGGGAATGCTGACATCCACTGCACTGATGTGTTGGTCCATGTAACACTGTGAATGACTCGGAGAGCCTTCGTTTTCAGAAGGCAGCAATAGAAAACAAAAAAGTGAAACAAATACAAATGTATTAGTTACATATTAGTTCAGATGCTAGACAAGACTTCTGTACATAATGCTTGTTCTCATCTTGTCCTTCAGGCTCCTTAGCTGTTAGCTGAGACTCACTGGATTTTAAAGAGGGATCAGTATGAATGGGTGCACTTAGGCCTCTGATCAAATGAACAGAAATCTGCAGGTAATAAATTCCTCTTACAGCAGCAGAGGTTGAAGAATAATTTGTACCAAAGTATAAAGGACAGAGCAGTTTTATTGCTGCAAACAGCAAAACGTTTTGGCTTCTTTTTTTCAGAATAGCATAGATGAAAGGAACAGTGGAAGTTCCACCACCCACTTTGGTGCTACAGATTCATCTTGTTTGGTCAAGATCAGTTTAATTAAGAGAGAGAACACTGACCTCAGAAGGGACTATGATGTGAGAGATGCTGGTTACTATTTATTGTATGTTGTTTATTTCAAGCCATGGATACTGTAGCTAAGAACATAGTCCTGAAGTGGTCGAGTGTGTAAAATGTGAGATTATCAGAGGATTTTGGCAAAACTTGGGTGGAAAATTGAGAGCACGTTTTCAGGACCAGCACATTTTCTATTGTACAGTTTTGCAGAGGACCATCACCTGGAGTTCCTAGATGTTAGTGTGTAATGGATTATTTGAGTCAGTAATGAAAAATTATTCATGTGAAGTATTAATTTTTTGTCAAAAATTAAGTTTTGTAGAATTTGTGGCATCTTATAGGAAGAGGAAAGACAAGCAGCTGGCTTTTTTCACTGGGGAAAATGTTTTCTTCTTTGTCATTTGAAATGTATTAATTCAGACTTTAAAATGCTAGAGAATATTTTAATGCCTTACTGTTTTAATGTATAATACACACATTTAGTACTGTGATATATTTTTATAGCTGTAAGTTAACTTTATTCAGATCTTTCTAGAAAGCTTAAAAAAATTTAGAATATTGCTTGGAATCTCTTTTTCTTCCCTTGCAAAACAAATTCTGATTTCTGACCAGTTCTCCTTATAGTAAAGGGGTGCAGGACATCCAGGCTGCTGCTTCAGATGTTTCTCTACTCTGAGAGGTGTGTGTCTACTTGGGAGAAAAAAGAATAGTTGCTTTTCCCATTAAAGGTATAGTATATTTTCAGTAATTTAGGGCAAAAATAGCTTTATGGACCAGCTCAAATAGTTCAACATGACTGACTGCATCTCCTTGGGAATATCTGGGCTACCTGCACATCTCTGAAGAGTAATGAGGAGTCAGTACTTCAACTTGTCTGAGAGGGAAAAAGTGTGACTGAGAAAGAGTGGTGGGAGAGTGAAGACCCAGAAGCTTGGCATTGGTGTATGGTTTGGCTTTCTGGCTGTCCCTGAGCTCACTGACAGAAAAACTTCATCTGAATACCTGGAAGTCAAACATTATTATTTGAAAAACGTCTTACTGCATTGCTGAGGCTTTCAACAATATGAGAGCTCTTAGGTTTGCTTTAAGTGGCTTTCATCTGAATCCAGGTGGGATTTCCATACTGTCCCCACCTTCACAAAATCAACAAATGCAGTGAGCCTTCACAAATATTTCTGCTTGTACAGGGGGAGGGGACAGAGGTGTCGAGTTAGAGCTTGCTGCCACCAATGCAGAGTGTGTAGTCACAACACTAACCTGCCCTGAGAACAGGCATTTGATGGGGTGTGTTGCAGCAGTGCTCAGTGGGATTGCTTTTCTTCTCTGCCTTTCTGCCTGTTTTCTCCCTGTTCAGCTACAGAAGCTGCCAGGTTCCCCTGACCCTAGTACAGCTCAGACTCCCCGTTGGTGAAGGAGGGTCGCTGTATTTCCCCTCTATTTTGTTCTGTGCCCAGACTGGCGTGCCAGGCAGCTGGTGAGGCCTGACAAAGCTGAACTTGTATTGCCCTCTGTCAAGGAAATGCTTGAGGCATTGTCAGCTTTAGGACAGATTTAAGTGCCTGTTGCGCTAATTAAGTTGTGCAAAGGAGCCTTAAAAATGTTGAAGATCTTTGCATCTGTCTATTATGACTTTTCCAAGTAATTATTAGTGTTTGACATGCAGGAACGGCCAGTTTTTGAACTGTTATTTTGTTATTGTAAAGATATAGTAAGAAATTACTTCGTCACCATAACATTCTCTAAAATTGAAAGTACAATTAACAAAAAATCAAATTTTCCCGCTTGATGCAATGCAGCATCTGCAAAAATACTCTAGGGGACACGATGATAACCACAATCTGCAGCTGTTGTGTTACTGAGAGCTGATCTCAGATCTGTGCTCAATGCTGATTTCAGTTCTGTACTTCATGTAGGAATTCAACTTCTATTTATAAAGTCTTATTCCAAAACGTTGCATCCACTCTTTGAAGACGGGATGAAGTTGAGAGTCTAGAAATAAGCTTGCTGTAAATTAAGTCATTTACTGAACAATTCTTAATTGGATAGTTCATCACGGTGCACTACACTTTTGAACGCAGAATTTCTGAAACACAGTAGCAGCTAAAATTGTATTTTACCATGGTTAAAATGAATTTAAAGCTCAGGGGCAGGCTATGTGTGAAGAGACATTTTTAGAAGCGAGGATGACTCGTTACCATTACTTATCAGACTGGAACGTGGTGGTGGGGTGCTTTCCACCTGAGAAATTACCCTCTTCAGAGTTTCATGAAGTTTTTCATAATGATGGAGTTCAGACTTAAGGATCCTGGAACAAAGACAGCTTTAAGTCAAGTTTGTACAATTAGAAGTCTGGGTTTATAGCATTACTAATGATGATTACAGTGTTACAATTTATCATGGAAGGGCACCCGACAATCGTTTGGCTCCTTTTAAGAATCTCAATCCTCATGCATAGCTTTCCACTAGGAAACATCTGTTCCTGAGTGGTCTGACTTTGAACCTCAACTTCCTATCACATCCAGTGCAAAGATGTCTCCTGCTGGTGCTTATTAAAGAAGAAAAAAAATAGGGAAAAGTATGCTTGGTTAATAATGTCATGCTTTGGGGATTTCACTTGTCATCTATGGGTTCATGAAAGAAGAACTTCCCCACAATAAGTTATAATTTGATGTGTGGTTTTTGGGTTCTCTAGTCTCTCTGAAGCACAGGAGACTAACCACAGTAAAAGAAGGGATTTAGGCAGGGTACATTCTTTGAGCAGCATTACATTTTAGAGGGATCTGGTTCATGTTATCTTGTAGACATGTTTGGGTCTAAGACTACAAGCTTTTTGGGCCAGATTCCTTTTGATAGTCAGAATTTATTGGATTTGTTTTCTCTTCTATGCAGAAGCACTAGACTTTTAATTCCTTGAATAGACAGAGGGCTGTTCCAGTTCAAGCTGGGAAGAGTTAGGTGTCTCTGCAATAAAAACATGAAACCTGAATTCATAGCTTCTATCTGATGTTGCAAACTAATAACTTACTTTTCTACAACATACATATGCTGGTACCTCCTAAGGCTGATGGGTTCTTATTCTTTCTGCAAAAATGCCACAAAAACCTCCCTGTCACTTCTAATCTGACTGGCAACCAAGTTCAATGTTGCTTCAAGCTTCCAAGCTCTCTCTTAATACATGCTGAAAAGTCCAAGAGTTCCATGTAAAACTGTGATTAAAATCTTTCATTACACTTGAAGAAAAACTTTTCCCAGAAGAAACAACATTATAATTTTATGGAAATTCCAGCTACAACATAATAGATGTTTCTGAGATTTGATCCTATCGGTAAGGAAACACATAAAATTCTACTGCAGAGGAGATTTTGGAGCAGAGTTTAGAAGAACTGATAGCAGGCAAAAAGCTAGACTTGATGCTTTTACAAGTCTGTACGCTTCTGTTGCTCTACAACAAAGCTTTCCTGTTGGAAATCCAATGAACTTTGTTATACAAAGGCTATGGCTATGTGTCAGACAGACCAACATCTATTTGAAATTAGACCTCTGAGTCAGAAGGTGTCTTCAGTAAAAAAAAAAAAAAAAATCTAGAAGTGGGGACTAGATTAAGGTAAACTTTGGTTAAATGGAAATTAAAATGAAGGTTGTACTTAAAGTCTATTCACAGTCACTGTAGTTAAGCAGCTGAGTATCATTTTTAGAGGCAACTGACTCTATTATTGCTTTATTTGTATGGGGATATTTGAAAGGGATTTTGCAAGATGCAAGAGAAATAACTGTGCAGAAGTACAGTTGAATTTGCAGCATGGACCCTGATGCACAAAATTTGAACTTTACGGGCAAAAATGGATCCTGTGCTTCAAAGGGGGGTCCTTAGAGTTTTCTCTTTAATACAAGCAGTAAAGAACAGCTGCTGATTCAATGAATCAGAGCTCCATCAAGAACTGAGAAGGTGAATATACTCTGCTAGAGGAATGCAGCACAAGTAAACAAGAATAGGAATTGTTTGCCTTTTACTCAAAACTACAATGGTGATGGGAATGGAGTGGCATAAAAGAGGGGTGGAGCAAAAGAGGCACAGAGAAGAAAGACCCTGAAACTGGAGTGCAGAGCCCTTCCAATATTCAACATAGATGGACTGCAGAATAACCAAACCTGCAGCAGCAGTCTTTCTTTTATCTCTTTCCTGAGTGATGGATGTCATGTCTTCACACCTCAGGGTATTTGTGGTCTGTTACCTGCAAATGGAAGTAGCTGATAAGGGCTGTATGAGAATGTGCACGTAGCAAGCAGCTGGGCCAGATCCCCTTGCTCTGTTTTATTTGTTGAAAGCTCAGTGTCAAAATTTCCCCTCTGTGTGTAATTGTTACTGGATTTCCCAATTTATTCTTTGTATTTTTGGGGTGGGGCGTGCGGAGGGTAGAGAGGAGGGCATAAAACAGATCAAATTACTCAGACCAGAATCCTGTTCTCTGGGCATGTTTAACCTGTGTGTCACTAAGTATCTGAAAGAAGCAGTGATCAGGTTTGCTGCACTGAATGCAATTGGTAATACCCAGTTTCTTAACGTTTTGCTGGAGGTCTTCAGGGGTTAGTGGCTAAACACAAACCTACTCATGCTTGTCCAATAAAAAATGCTCTCTAAATTCTATATAATATCACTTTAGAAAGGCAGAAGAAATTAAAATTGCTAATTATCGAGTCAGTAATACTATTTTTGAGCTATTTCTTTGTAAGCTCGATGATCAGTCTTTGCATGGTGCTTTCCTAGTGCTCATTCTAGATTTTCCAGGGGCTGCTTATGGCTTTGACACGTATATGCCATGTAGGTCTAAGATCTGCAGGGAGCTGTATAAAATGTGTGTCAGAACAGAGATTGGCTCTGTAGTTTTAGTGTCTAGGTGCTTATCTGCAACTACTTACATAAGAAATTGCACTGCCCCCTGGTTTCTAAACATAATAAATAAAAGAGTGACTAATTAATTACTTTTTTTTTCTGGAGATGTGAAGAATTTGCAAGATTCATTCAAAATTTCTCTTTGATGTACCTACAAGTTTGGATTTTAATGTTGTGACAATGACTCGCTTATGTTCTCTCTGAAGTCTGTGAAAGATTTGCTGTGATTTGAAAGCCATCATTCATGTTTCATGTCCCTTTAGTACAAATTTGGTTCTGCTATCAGTATGTTGTCTTTGCTACCATAATACCTCATGGATTGCTATCAATATTTGCATAGTCTGTGAGCTAGAAGTATAATAAATCTTTTGCGAAATGGCAGATTTTTAATTTTCCTGGAAAGTTTTCTTCTAGATAAATGTTTATTTTGGAAGTCACTGCTCTTATCCTTCTGACATCCAGATTGATGAGTAATCTGTACAATTGTGATAGAGAAAAAATAACCATAGTAGAAGAGGTATGAGACAAGGTAGACTGAGTGGTGGTGAACACCAGAGTTACTGGTCAACTTGTGTTTGAGCTGTTAAAGCTGATTGTCATCTACATGGCAGAGTAGAGCCAAGAGACTTTTCCACAAGATACAATCTTTGATGTATGTATTTTCTTCCTCCTGGGGTAGTTCTCTGCTTTTCTCTGTGCTCAAATTTGTGCCATACAAGTTTGCTTGAGACCTTATGGTGAAATAGAGAAAGAAAACGATTGTGTTTAACTCCTTCTTGCAGACTATGTAAGTCCCAAATAGTTAAACCTCTTTGTCTTTGTAGGTAGAGGATCAAATCCTGGAGCAGCGTCACTTAAGGAAACTAAGCAATCCTAAGTCATTGAACTGAACCCTGAGTTTCGTGAGAGTCAACTCTTGTTTTGGTTTGTAGGACTGTGCTGGAATTGAAAAGACTCTTGGCACAATCTAGGGCTGAATAACAGTTTTGAGATTTGGCCCCTAGGAATTTCCTGTTTAAAGAATGCTGGGCTTGGCCATGAACTTCGTATATGCAGCACACGCAACGCCAGAGCATGTACTTTCTTTTACAAAGCTGAAGGAACTGAAGACACTCCTGGATTTTAGCAGGATCTGTAGAAGCTCTGACAGCTGATAGATACTAATGTTGTATCCATAGCACATAAATTGCCACAATAACATACAGAGTACTGCATAGCAATCGAGTATAATCTGTAGCTTTACTTAGGATAGCTGAAGTTATATAACTGTTAATGCAAAACATTTCTTTCTGCTTTTAAATTTTATTTCCTATGCATGTAATTTTGTGCATAGCAGTCGAGTATAATCTGTAGCTTTACATAGGATAGCTGAAGTTTAAATATAACTGTTAATGCAAAACATTTCTTTCTGCTTTTAAATTTTATTTCCTATGCATATAATTTTGAGGATATGGAGCAGCCAAGCAGGATTAAAATGTTAATTTGGAAATAAGTATGTAAGCTTTCTGTAGTTCTTTGAAATAAATAGAGTACCTGACTGCAGGATAATTTTTACCCCCCTAAAACTGGTTGATCCTAAGTTGTTGCAGAAGCTGCTTCAAGATTATCACCTGAGTGATTCTTAAAACAAAGCTTTGATCTTATTAGAAACCATGTCCCAGACATTTAAAAGCACACCCCTGAATCCACTAAACACTGAAGCAGAAATTACAAAAAGAGCCCCAACATAACCACCAAGGAGAAACTGTTGCTCAGATGGATGCTTCAGTCCCTGGGACAGGAGGAGTTAATGGCCAGAAGCTCAGTATAAGAGGTATTTGGACAGGAATTCTTGTTTGCTTCTTGTTTGTGCTTCTTGCAGATGCCTAAATGTAGAAACTCACAACCTTTCTACTCAGCATGGAGGTATTGAATATATAAATTTCTCTCAAAATGTATGGGAGATGTCAATTTACACCTGCACAGTGCAGTCTAGGATAGGGCAACTGCTTCTGTGGAGTTATTCCAGGTTGATTGGCAGGGGAGATTTAGGGATTGGACTAAAGAACCTCTCAGTAGCTTGGCCTACTTTACACTTCTGGTACTAGTGACTTCTTTTCCCCCAACAAACTTTGTGTCTGTCTCATAATTATTTCCCTGACCTGTTCATGAGAATATTAATGGGCTCTGGTAATATCTTGCAAAAGTCAATGTTTGTGTGCATATACATAAGGTACGTGCATACACTATCTTCTTCTTAAGCATATATCTTGTTAGTCAACAGGAGAATTTAGAGTAAGGTTACTTCATTTCTTCTTGGCAAATCTGTGCCATTTCTTACCCCATTGCTCTCTTTAGGCTTGTGGTCCCTTCAGGTGCTTGCTGCAATAGCTTCTGAGCAGTCCACAGCTGGCTTCATGCCTGAATAAGTGAAGGTCAAGCATTTGGGAATGGTCTGACATGTATGATTCCATTACTTTGAGATGGCCTTTTCAGTTGAAGTCTTGGGAAATGACAGTTGTTGATCTGCTTACAACTTCATCACCTATATGATACATAGATACTAATGAGTCATAGTTCCCTGTGTCCTCCAGTGCTGTTACTTTTCTTCTCCCTGGATCCTTCCCCACCTTTTCTCACCTTCAAGCTTTGCACTCTGTTCTCTTTTGAGCTTTGGGAGACATTTGAAATTGCAGAAGGTTCTAAGGAAAACTCAAAATCAGTCCTTGCTGTCTAGAATTAATCTTTTCTAAATATTTTCAGCATGTTCTGGTGTCCTTTCCTCCTTAAGTATCTTAGCTTTAAGCATGTTTTCACTGTTAACCCTTTGTGGTAGGAGAAGGAAAGCTCAATCTCTGGGCTGTGGTAATGGTGGGATTGGCTGTAGTTAGTGATAACAGGAAAGTGTCATTTCCTACTGGCTGAAAGTGTTTCAGGGCTGTGAATCCCCTTTGCAGATGATCATTTTGCTCAGCACCACACCCTTTACCAGCACTTCCTCTTGGATAACTTAGGTGGCTTCTTGTCTCACATTTTTTGTCTGAATTGCCCTCTTTGATGCTTCCTTCTGATGTGCTCTAGAGAGAGTGTTGTGATTTTGGATTTCACTAGACACCAGTGAATCCTCAGCAGAGGCCTGAGGATGAGCTCACTTACTGCTGAGTCAGGCAGCCTTGAAAACCTATACCACCATCATTGCACTAAAAGTTGTTTCCAGTATGTTCTTGAACTGGCAAAACCTCATGATTACTAAAAAAAAAATATATTTACTCTTACCCAACTGCAGGATGACAAAACAATCTATTTATTTAACAAACAATCTCTTTGGGAAAAGCTGAATTTACTTCTCCTGACAGTTATCTCCTCCCAGAGTTTTACTGAGGCCTTGTCCATGCTTACAAACTTTGCTAACACTGGTTGAGAGATTTTAAAAACAACAACAAAAACAACAATAAAAATATATCCAGGAACTATGCTAGATAAACTTAGATTAATGGATGGTGGCTGAAAAGTCCCTATGCCATTACTGCTTCGTTTGTTCAAACAGTGATGTATGTGCAGAAAGGGACCGGTCAGTTGGTGTCAACTTTACCTCCACTTAAAGTATTTGAGAGTGGACAGATAGGAGCTCTGCCTGAGCTGTCTGCACTTGAAGGATGAATTATGCAAGGCTTCAAACTTACTTGGTTGAGAGGAGCCTCTTCCTTCCACCCATGGGTGCACATTTAGGGTTTGATTATCCATAACAAAATGATGGTGCAGCACTGCATCTAACACATCATGGGGCACACTCCTATGTTCCACAAGAAAACCATCTGAAAGTAGGAGCCTACAAAAAGAGAAAAGGGGCAAAAGTCAGTTCCTTTTATTGCACTTTTAGGTATTTTTGTAGGAGGATGGTAATATTGGCACCAGGCTTCCTTGTTCCTATACTTGTCACCAGATATATAGGGATGTACCAAGAACATAAGAAGTGAGAGGCTTTTTAAACTGTGTCCATTTTCTCAATCCTGCTGGAATATGGGAAGTAAAATAGATAAAGAAGGAACAGAGAATTAAAGAAAGGAAATGAAGAACAAACAGAAAAGTGCAGAGAATCTGAAGGATAAATAACGATGGAAGTGGAATAATAATAAAGATAGATAAAATCAATGGCTGAGATCTACATCAGTATTTATACATTCTTCACAGTGAATGAAGGGGTTCATTGCTTACTGCATCCTCCTCTAGGAGTGCATGCTTGTTAAGTATTATAATTCTCTCTGGTTTTCTCCCCCTTTCCCTCCTAGGCAAAAAGCAGTGAGATACAGTTTTCTGGCAGAATCTTTGGTATGACCCTGAATAAAATATTTGCTTTTGTTCTTTTTTTCCTGTCCAGATTTTAGTGATGTGAGACGTCTCTGTTATGAATGTCAGACATGGGTAGCTGAGTCATAATGAATAAAAGGGAAGTACAGTTGACCTGCCATTGTTACTGCCCTCATCACAGCTGTTTTTGTTACTCACATGAGATCTTTTCTTCTTTGCAATACTGTTCCTTTCTAGGTCTGCCCACTTACATGTTCTAAAATATTGTCTCTTTCTGTAAACCACCTAAACATTCACAGTACAGAAAACTACATGTAAACTAAAGCTTAGTTGTAGATCCTAAAAGGTACTAAATGTCCAAGTTCTACACATAAATTCACTGGGTATCAGAGCCCTACTGTGGACTGGAGAAGCAGCATCAGTGAATGCTGAGTTGGCATCATTCTACACCTGAATAATCCTGAGATTCTGAGGGCAGTGATAAGTGGCTTCTGCCTCTTTCTTGCCCCCTTGTACAGCTCCAGGTCGTGGGGACCCATGACTGTCACAGTAGGGTGCAAAAAGGAAGGGACTGGTCTTCAGAGATAGATATCTCCCTAGGTTGCCCACATTTCCCAAAAGTGCTGCAGTGAGATCCTTTTGTCATTAATTCTAGAGGGGTGTGTCCATGCTTATAGGTGTCTGTCCCTGGTAAATTATTAAGGGTAAAGAGCATCCACTGCAATGAGCTGCCCAGATATGCTGTATATGCAGCATTTGAAGAGACAAACTCTTGCTTTTTCATGTCATGCCAGTATGTGTAGTTATGTACAGCTGGCTGGGAGGAGGAAGACCACAGATAGGCAATACAAACCCCAATGGTACTTTTCCTTGCGTGCAGTTCATTACGTGACAGTGACTGTAAAATACCAGGTAGACAGCAAAACTGTCCCCCTTAAAGAAACAAAGAGGATGATGGAGAAAGATAAGTCACGTTATTGTTAACCAATACTATTAAATTTGTATTTCCTCCCACTAACAAGTGGAGATGGGGTTTGAAATTAAAAAAGTGCTGTGAGAGATTAGGACAAGATCTTATATAAGAAAAGACTTATTCAAATGATATTTTCAAGCTAGCAGTCTTATCTTTTGGGGTGTAACATTGCAGGTGCTTTGCAAACAAAAGGGTAAAGAATATAAACAGTAGAATCAATTTTTTAAACTTTTTTTTTAGTGCTTTGTAAACAATATAATTCCCTCCCACCTGCCTTTTCTAAAGACAGCTACTGAATCTTGGGAAGGAAGCTCCAGGAAATGGATGATGTGCTTTCAGGCTAGATTTTAAAAACACTTCCCCAGCAGATCAGATTTATTCTGTATTGGATATTCAAAAGGGAAATCATACATTATGTTGCTGTGTCCCTTGGCTGAGGAACAAACCAATTTGAATTGAATGGGCTGTGCTGGAGCAGAGAATGCAGCATTTCTCTGGGGTGGGCTGTGGCTGGAGTCACTCACTTTGTCCTAGATTCTGGAGTGAGTGTCCAGAGAGATGATTTCATGTAGCTCTATAATGAATGACATTTGGAAGAAGCTTCTTCAGGAATGCTAAAAATATCTTTCTGTGTTTAGCTTTTCCTTTTTTTCTTTTTTTTTCCCCTGATCCAAAAAGGTCAGATGGCTTGAAAAGAAAGGTTTTGAAGGGGGGTTGTGGGGCGGGTGGGTGGAAATGATAGTGCATATCCTTGCATCTGTATTAAGGATATAGGAAATCACTGCCAAAATAATTCCTAGACCTTCAGCTGTAATGGCATCTTCAGCTCTGTATTTACAGTAGCTTTTGTTCTTTCCTCAGTAGGCATACTAAGGACAAGGCTTATCCCTGTCTCATGTTTTTCCATGCATTAGTAACATCCATACTCGTTCATAATGTATTTTCTTTCCATATAACAAGACAGTGGGTGGATATACTGAATCATTGCATCATTATCAGGGAGGGTTGGGGGTTCAAGGCACACTGTGTGACCTTGCACCTCTCCACACAAATGGCTGCTGTAACTACAGGTTCTGCTCAGATACTTACCTTCTCTCTCCAATTTAGATTTTTTTTTTTTTTTAAATTAAAGCATCTGAATTTTGACATTTAACTTTTTTTTCCTTCATATTCTTTGACTCAGAAATAGGCAAACCAGTTTTTCTTTGATAAAAAGCCTCAAGACGATTCTTATATGACTCAGTTTCTTGATTTTTACACTCGTCTGGAAGCAGATTCATAGGTTTGGGAGACAGAGAGGACTGCTGGGATCACCTAATCAGATCTCTTATGTAAGACTTCCTTGAATTATTTCTGTCTGGAACTAGAGGAAGTCTTTCAAAAACAATAAAGGCAAAAACCTTTGAGTCTTGATTATAAGTAGAGATTTCCTTTATTAAAAATAAAAAAAGTTGCTTTGGCTTGTTGAGTTTCAGACTGTTATTCAATCCATAGCATTTTAAGGCAGTTCTGATTCTTAATCTTTTTAAATTATAACCTTGCTAACAAATTTGATTCATGAGTAATAGGATTAGGAGAGCCAGCATTTTCTAGAGATACATAATCTTTCAACAGCTTTTGCCCTTCCCTCCTTCCTAGATACTCCTAGATACCCCAACTGAGCAAGGGACTACTGGGCCATGATAATTCAGGAGGATGGATGTGTTGACTGCCCAGGTGACAAGTGGACTTGCTGCTGATGGGTTCTGTACACTTTCCCCCAAGTGGACAGCACTAAATGGTGTTGTGTTTTCTTTTACAAAACTTGATCTTTGAGATTTCTATCCAGTTTCTAAACTTGAAATTGCCCTGCCAATTCAAAGCTGACTGGGAAGGGCACAGGCAGGAAAGGAAGAGCCAGATGGGTGATAGTTGTGTCTAAACCATGTTCTATATCGAATACCTGAGAAAATCTTAAAAGCTGGAAGTGTGAAAGATTTAATAGTTCTAATTATGGCTTTGCTTCAAGCCCAAAGGTTCAGATGTTACTTAACTTTGTATTTTGTGGGAGGTGTAAACTTTGTAGCTGGCTCTGGTTCCTGGAGGAGGTGAATATGATTATCTTTGGGAAGTCTGAAGTGGGACTAGATAGTTTGGGCTCTTTCTAATCATACTGTCTGTATCTTTCTCTGCCAATAGAACATGATTTTTCTCTCTGGCCTTTTTTATGGCAAATAGAGTATCTTCCAGATTTATTTCAAAAAGCCAATTGTGTTGTATCATTTCATTTAGCAAATCTAATGTAAATTGAGAATTCAGTACCACATGGTCATGGTAGACATAAAATTTCACAGACATTAAGATGTTTTATAGCTTGTGGATTTGCTGAGAACTAAAACTGTATAAGGCACCAGACCTTAATGAGCATGGAAACTAAACTGCTGCTTTGCTGTGGAAGGAGAAACTATTCCTCCCAAGTCATGGGTGAAGTGATGAAGCAACAAAATGAAAGTAGTCAACAGCACCCTACCCACTGGCAATTGCTTCTGGACTGTGGCTGTAATGATTTTTCATATGTTACTAAAAGACCCTCTGTCTTTATTATAGACAGAACTGGTGATATAATAATAATTCATCCCATTAGTGAAGGTAAAGTCTATTTGACCAATGAAATGCTGGTGTTTGAACCTCAAGCCCCAAATTAAGGTCTGAAGGTAAAGTCTATTTGACCAGTGAAATGCTGGGGTTTGAACCCCGAGCCCCCAAATTAAGGTTGCCATATGGGTGATTCCCACAGCCCTTCATCCAGAGGGGTGAGTTTGCCTTAGAGCTTCCCCCCAGGGTGCGGCCGGCCCTGCAGGGAGAGCCATGAGGGAAATGAGCCCCAGGGGTCCTGCAGTGAGTTGACAAAGGTCAGGGGTCTGCTGGGGGATAAAAGCTGGGACCACTGGCAGGGAGTCAGGAGTGTCTGTCTGTGGAGTGTACTCCACAGGGCTTCCTGGTTCAGGGCAGACCTCCTGACTCTCCTGGAGCTGGGCCCCAGTCTGCTCAAGACCTTTGTGAACGCGGGTTGATCGGGTGAGAGTCGCCATGTGGGCACCTTTCTCTTATGTGTTCAGCTTGCTGCTCTGGCTGTTTCCCATGCCAACTGTGGGCAACCTCGGGTCTCTGTTTGTACCACCTGTTGTGGGCCGAGTTACGTCCTTTGTGAGATCGTTGGGGGTGGCATTGATTATGTCCCAGCTGATTGATCTGTTTGTACCCCCAGTGATCATTCATGGAATGTCCTTCTTGTCTACAATACAGTCTGTGTATTGGTTCATCTTCCTGCTGGTGCTATCATTTTTGTTGGGCCTGGTCATTGGCAAAACAACCAGTTATCAACATTCATTTAAACGCCTATGCTGGAGCTTTAAACTGGCACAGGCAACTATTACTGAGGTCATGAGAGTGAGCTGTGTTTCTCCTGTCTGAAGGCTAGTCAATCTGCTGCACTGCATGCATCCATGCTCCTTTTACAGTACTGCCTATCCTTGCCAGTGTTGATGATCTGGAGCACTCCTGCCCAAAGGCAACAGGCTCTAGGAATGTAAGGTATTTCATGAGTCTTTCCTTTCCACACACAAAATAAAAGTAATAATAGCCTTGGCTGGCTTATACAAGGGACCATTAAAATAATCAAATAGAGAGCCTTGAACTCGTGTTGGAAGCCCAATTATGAATGGAAACTTGATTAAAAAATAGTTGCTGTCATGTCCAAAACAGCAGAAGGTGAATGAATCTTTTCTGTCACTGCTGTTAGATGCAATAGTGTATTTAAAGATCTACCATTTAATCCAGCGACAGGGAGATGGCCACATAACAAGCAAGTACTGTCATCCTCTTTCTGGCATTGACCTTAAATTCCATTGTGTGAACTGAAATTTAATTGGCTTGAAAGGGACCATGCTTATGCTGAGCCTGTGTGAAGATGCCATCCTGGATGTGGCCCTGTGTGCATGCAGGTAAGCCATGCTTTATGAGTAATAAGATTTGTAGAAGGATGTATTATGTTCTGAAGCATATATGGCCAACCATAGCAAAAGTTTGTGCTTTGAATTTTGGATTCCAACTTTCTTTTGAAATTGCAGTACTACATGAAGCTGCTATTTTGGTTTGAGAACCACGATGACTGTAAACAGGCTGACCTTTTTTGGATTTAGGATCTTGCTATGTTGGTTGAAGACACTAACATCCCTAATGCTTCAGCTTGGCCTGCCAGTTGCAGCTTGCAGTGTTCATCGTTCTTCACTGGTGCATAAAAAGAAACTGTCTGAATTAGCTTGCAGCTGTGCTCTTCTGAGTCTTAGGGCAGTAGTTGCCAGCATTCAGATGGTGATGAACACCACAAGATGGTTCCATTCTTAGCTTGCCTGGCTCCTGACAAAATTAACACCTTTGGACAGCTTAAGCAATTCTGGATTTCTCTTTGAAATCTGTAACTGAGCTAGATCACAAGAAATTCAGTCTCAGAAGTTTAGGTTTGACTTTCAGCTTGGTATTAGAATGCTGGTGTAATTTAGGAAACTTTTTTTCTGAGCAGTGGTAACCATAGCATTCTCTCTTCCCTGTGCTTGCACAGGCATTTGGGTGCTTTGGTTTTCAGATCCTGTTTGCCACACACAAGTGTGATGCATGAAGTTAACTCTAAGCAGTATGAAGGTGCAAATAAGTGGCCAAGAGCAGAGATGGCTTAAGATGACTCGTGCAGTATTGTTGCTGAGAGCAAAACCACAAGCTCAAGTTCCTGCTGCTGCTGGTAGCAAGTCAATTTTAGAGGCTCTGAAAAATCAGCTGGGCAGTGATGTGGAAGGGAAGGTTAAAACCATCTCAAAGGTGTTGTATAACTTAAATTGCCTAACTTAAGCCTTGAATTTGCTGGAATTATGACTCTGGTTTACATGACACCCTCATAAGGAAGTGGTGGAAACAGAAGATGAGATTCTTCCAGACAGTGACAAATTAATTGAAAAGATGATGTTATCAGTGATTCTTGGTCATAATAGCATGCCTCTGAGAAGAGGCTCTGTGGATATCTCTCTGGAGCTTGGTTTTGTTGAAAATTTACACCATCTGGATCATGCATTTTAAGTTTGTAGATAACACCCATGCTGAACCTGCTGAGAACTGATGGAAATTTGAAGAGAAATTGAAGACATGGTCTGAAGAAATGGGATGTAGTTTGGTAGGAGTGAGTGCACAGGAGGGATCACTTGATCTGGCAGCAGTACAGATACAAGACAGAGAATAATGTAGGTAGCTGTTTAGTAGAAAAAGAGTCTGGTGCTGTCATGGCTAAGCAGCTGAACAGGAACCAAGAGTGTCATGTGATTGCAAAGAGGGGAAAAAAACCCTCTTTGCAATCATTCTACAGAAAGGTGTAAAAAGACACAGCTTTGCAAGGTGCATAAAATGAGCCTTTTGATCTCACATTACTCTCCTGGGTTTAATTTTTGGATGCAGTTATAGATCAGCTGGGGAGAAGAACTGAAAAATTGTTTGAAGGAGTTAAAAAAAATCTGCCAGAAATACTGAAATCAGGCTTTCTTAACCTATATGAGAGGAGAATGAGAGAGGAAATAATAGTTTTGAAGTATGTACCAAGCAGCTACAAAGAGGAAGGGATCAATCTAATAACCATGCCCTTGGTAGTTAAAAGAGAAGGTTAATGGGCATAAACTAGAACAAGAAAGTCTCAAGTCAGTTTTTCCTACTGGTAAAGGTAGACAGTAAAGCACTTGTAAAAATTGCCTGGGGAGGGTGTAAAGGACCTCCAGTGACTGAAATCCCAATAGCTTAGATAAGCATCAGGCAGTAGAGACACAGGTAAAGTTCCTCTTGCCTTGGGGCAGTGGAATAACCTGAATGACCTTTTGAAGACTTTTGCAGGCTAATTTCTGTTTTTCTGTTATTCCATAACCAGTTGTCCATACTTTTGAGGAGTAGTGTTATTGCATAACCAAACTCCAGGAAAAAAAGGCTTCATGTGCATTTTGATCCAGAGATAAGCTACTATTTGGCACAAGTTACAGCTGCTGCTCACCATGTATCCTGACTCACTCACTGGGCATTTCCAGAAGCTGTGGCCATTGGCACTGTGTTTTCAGTGGAGAAAATCAATGGCTTCACATCCAGGGCAACAGACAAGCAAACTGTTAATAGAATGCTTTCTTTCAAGACCAAATGGATCGAAAGTGAGTTTGTTATTTTTGAAATTGCTTATAAAAAAAGGTCATTTGGCTTTAGGAGTTAATCCGGGAAAAATACCTGGCCCACAGATACTTGTTTACTTTATACTTTTTATTACCAATTTATAAACTTAATATCGTGTCAAGCCCAGTGCAACCCAGTTTAAATTTGGGGTGGAGGATGCTAAGTAGACTGAGGATTGTCAAGCATCAGATATTTTTAACCTAGGTAAAACATTTAGTTTGAAGGATTGTCTGACCATTGTTCTTTCATTAAATGTACATTATACCTTTGCTAAGCACATACTTGTGGCAGCCATCTCCAATGAGCTCTGTGTGGAGGCCTGATGCTGTTCTGAATAAAAATGGGATGCAATCTGACATGCAGTATTTATTATTGAACCTGGAGCTTAACTGATGCCAAGGCTGGTGTTTCCTGCAATATTGTTTCCAGAAAAATGTGGAATGATTAGATGTGGAATAAAACAGTGCATATGTTCTGGTTCTGTCTTATAATGGAGAAGCATAAAATATCAAGATGGAGAGAACTGAAGAATGCTATAGGATGCATTCAAATAAACTCCAAGTAAAGCATCTGTATCTTTCACAAACCAAGCTGTATCTCTTGAGCTTCTGCCATATTCCCCACATTTTCCATCTCTGCAGAACAAGGTTGTCTACTTATAGTCTCTACAAAAAAATTCTGTCGCTTATTTCAGCATAGCTTTCTATTCAGGGTGAAAGTGGATTTGCCATACCAAATTGTGAGTCTGATTCCTTGTGATGTTCCAACACATGAAGGCACTAAGTGCTGGAAGGAAAAAGGCTTGTAGTGAAAGCTAGTGTTTGTGGTGGTGTATGTGCTGCAAGAGAGTTTGCTGCAATACAGTAGCTCTTTCATGGACTCTCCCATATGCATTTTAGGAACAGTGACCTTCCCATTTCTTGATTTCCTTTAAATGTCTGCAGATTTATAGGAAGAATGAAGGATATTTTACTGTTTTTAGATACACTGTCTTTTCTAACTTTTGTCTGACGTCCTTACATTTAGAAGAAGGACAAAACTGTATAGGCTCAGAGAACATAGGATCAGAAATTAGTTCATAGCTTAGTATGTGTACCCTTAGCTTGCAAAGTGTGTATCACTGGATCCCCCTAGCCTTACACTGGAAACCACAGTGTCTTTTTTTGCAATACAAGCAGATTTGTGCAAACCTAGTGCTTGTTTATCTTGTGGCTGCCTACTAATTGGAGGGTATTTTCTAAGGCAATTACAACATTTAGCTAGTTTAATGAGTCTGAATGAGCAAACAAATCCATATTTTAGAGCTGGCAGAACAGGACTGCATAGGAAATTGTTTGTGCTGATGTTCTTGAAATAGCAAAGGTGCCCGATACATCCAGTGTGAGAGTCCGAAAATGTTACATGAGAAAGTTCCTGTCACTAGACCTCAAAAGAAAAAGATAGTTACCATGCTGACTTTACTAGGCAAGTCTATTCTTGCAATGACAGCTGCAGGAAACCATAGTGAGGCTTTCCTCATCTCCTCAGACAGTCTCCTGACCCCAGAGTTGGAGTCTGTTTGCTTCTGTCTGTTACACATTGTGGATAAGAAATTTTTGTAGCAGGAAAGGATCGTGTGGAGTGCACTGGTGGTGCAGGAAGTGCTACAAAACAGGCTGTGCAGTCAATGCAGTCTGAAGCCATGGGCTGTCTCCTGTCTTGCACTCAGCAGCACATAGTGTGTAACACTGGTGATGAGAAATGATATTTTCAAATAATCATGAACTAGAACAGCGCCCTCTTCCCCACAAAGCCATCAGAGCTGATGAATTTCTTCTAGAGGACAGTAATGGTCAGACAAATGTGTTAAAGGACCAGACTCCTAGCCATAATAAGCTTGAAATAAGGCTTCTTTTTCTCAGATAAACATCATGAGTCCCTATTGAACAAAATTGCCATGGAGAACAGTAGGAGGCTCTGCCTCAAGGGGCCATCTGCCTGACCCTGTGAGCAGCATGTATCTTACATGAAGAAAGACACAAGACCAGTGCTATCATTAGGGAACCAGGAGCATTTGAGAAGTGGGGGACAACAGGACTCAAAGCTTCTACAGGGTGTCCTCAGGTGTACAACAGTTCTAGGATGTCTGGAGGAGTGGTGGCTCTGGATCTCCTGAACTGGGAATAGAGGTTGTGCTGTGGCTTCTGCATCAGGAATATGTTGCCTCCATGCAGAGTTTCTGCTTGAACTGCTTTGAAACCACAGGCTGTGGCTGCCTCTGTCATGATTTGCTGAAGCCTTAGCAAGTGGCCTTTTCCACTGACCTCAGAGCCATAAATCTCTCCACTCTTTCTGTGCTTTCTCTGCATACTGACTTTATCATGTAAAAAATCTTATTTTTTCCTCTGATGTATGCGAATAAAATCACTGGATGAGACTAAGACACCACTCTTCATACACAGCAGTGTTTCTTGATTTTTTTTTCCAGATACTCCTGAAATGAGTGGTAGAGCTTATGGCTGTTGAGCCTGAATAAGAGTTTCAAAATCTGCTCTTCAAAGGTTTGTGATCCAGTTTATTTTCATCTTCAGTCCCAGTGCGGTTGCCAAGAGGGCTTGAAGTTCAGGGGAAGTTCCCTGTGGTTCTTGTGCTATTGTCATTCTCTAATATCAGCCTTTATTGCCTTCCTCTGAAATTTGCTTGCTTGATGGACTGCACGATTAGACCTATGTAGGTATCTTGTAGTTCATAATGAAATGGAGGTGGAACCTAGCAATAACAAACAGAGCTGAGCAAGATTTTAAATGCACCACACACATTTTCTGCTTTGGATATCTTTGTCATTCATGGCATTTGGTAGATGTATTAGAAAATATCTCAAGTTTGTGTATCCTGCTGTGGTATGGGGGAATAAACTGGGAACATCTTTCTGCTGACACCAGTGCAGTATTGCATAGCTGACATGTACCTAGAATATTGAACTGGAAAAGAGAAGAACAGTTTTGTAACTTGTTCAGTAGGTACTTGATGCAAAGCACTCTTGAAATCTAGATGGAGATCAGCACATTTTGAGATGTATCTGACCATACTGCAAATACCTGAAGCAAAATGTGGTTTTTAAAAGCTGTTACCAAGCTGCAGATTTGGGTGGGTGAGTCTAGTTTATTCTACGTGTGGCTTTCCTGGGACAGTGAGGAATGAGACTTGTATCTAAAGCCTCACTAATAAAGCATGGTCATATTATTATTTGATTGGCTGTAGATGCCCATAGTCAGGAACAACTAATAATTATTTGGAAAAAAAAAATAATCCAAGTTGTGGATATATTTTAAGCTCCAACTGAGGGGCCTGGATGTTCAGTAGAACAAAACAAAAAGCAGCTTCTTGTATACACATTCTTTTTCTTCCCTTTGTCCTCCTCCCACATCTCCCCTCTGCTCCAGAAAAGGCAAGAGTTAGGGTTATTTTATGTGAAAATGAAACATTTCCTTCTAGACCTTGTGAGGCTTCTAGCTGATCAATGTGAAGACAGGTGAACATTCATGTGGCACCACTCCTGATAAACTTGATGCATTTGGGTAGTTCCACTGATCTCTATGGGAGGATTCCTGTGCTGTATTTTTGGTCCAGTAGTTACCAGTTTGCTCACTTAGGGTAAGGAAAGCTATTATAATTGCTACAGGAGAATCAGGAGGGCAGAGGCAGTATCTGAAGCTAAGAAACAGGCCAACATGAATTCTTAAAAAGTCTTTTCAGAACAGATGTAGACTGGAGCACCTATGACTATGCAACTGCAGTGATGAGAGGTTTAGCTGATGTTTTTCAAACCTTTTACATTTCAATGGCAGCAATAGTCCTGAGTGGATGTTGCTGTGTCTGGATACTGGACAGAGCCAGTACTAAAGCTATCCCTGCTCTCACTGTAGTGCAGGGCAGCACAGCTTCAGTGCACCAGTGTTACAACTTACACCCCAGAATTTGGCAACCTGGAACAATCCTGAGGCTGCACAGTTGAGACTGTAGTTTCAGAGCAGGGGAGAAGATATTTCAGTATATATAAAGATAATACAACACAATCTCTTCTCTAGGTTTTTCTGTTTATTAAAGGAGAGTGCAAAAAATAAATCCTTCTCTTGTTGGGAATAATTATCTCCAAATTTGGAGAAGCATGATGAAAAGTCTGAGCAAGTCCTTCACTTTATTTAAACTTCAATTTCTTTTCTCTGCACTGCTGGTGGCTTATCTAAAATGCGTCACCACTTACTGGATCCTTCTGGCTGAGAATAAAGTTGATAAACTTGTAGATTAGTGAATTTAGATCTACAGTGATGTATGCATGTGCACATAAACATATACAGATACCATTAAGACAAGTTTCATGCAGCCAGTTCTGCCAGCAAATAATCTGCACGGAGATTTCATTTCTCACTTTGCCATAGTTACCAGACTGGTTTATCAGATTTCTCAGGTTGCTGTTTACTGATGAACAGTGACATCAAGATTATAGTTCTGATTCTTTAATTTTCAAACGTTGCTCACAGCCAAACTAAAGACTAAGAAATGACACAGCTGCTAAAATTCAAATGTTTTGCTGGAGTGGAAAGCCTACCTTTCCTATTTTGTCTTAGAAAGATGCATCATAGTGATGGCACTGAGCCCCTTTAAAGGTACACCATGCCATGGTATATATTGCTAACATTGCACTACTAAATTCATTTTGGTAAATGTCTGCCTTCTCCATAATTACTTCCCTGTGAAGGGGTAGATTTACCAGGTTTCTGCCAGCTTTTTGTGTTACATCTGGAGGTGTGGTGTGTGTCTCTGCCATGTGGAGTGATTGAAGCCACCCTGCTGCTCCAGCCAAGCATTTACTCTTATATAATATAGAGTAATGGGAGTTTTGTGCATTTCTCTTGAATCTCAGCTCTTCAGCAGTAAAAGAAAAGAAGTCCTGCATCTGATTTCATCTCCCCCAATGCCTACACACAGAGTGTAGTAAGGAACAGTAGAGCTTTTGGGTTAGTGAGGATAGTTTTGAGGTCTCCAATAGGAGAGAGAGATTGGGAGTTGGGGATAAATTTCTGCTCTGTGCCTCTGGCAAACATGCCAAATGTTGTGCTCTGGTAGAACTGTTCTTTGCTTTTTATCCATAACCTGTGGGCTATACATGTGAAAACACTATGTGGAATATTTCTAAATCACATATGTCTAGGAAAGCTGCAAAAGATCAAGGTAACAATGATGCTTCTGTGAAACTTGGTTATTTGAACCTGGTATCATCAAGCTGCCTACAGGATGCTTTTAAAGACAGGTGGCTGAATGACCCTGACTTCTGTGGATATCAAGGACTCATCCCAGTTCCTGGGCTTTCTGATTGGAATCTTGACAATAGGGTTGAGAGCTGGAACAGGTTATGAGGCTTTCTACAATACAGGTGCTTGTCCTGTTAGGGCAGCATGGAGAGGACTTGATTTGGTAAAATCCTTCTTGTACTTTTCCTTCGTTCAGTTCTTGAATGTGAGGCCACAGTCTGTCCTTCTGCATTTTACTCATGGATGTGATCAATGCAATACTGAAATTTTTGGGTTTTGATGGGGTTGCCTGGGTGATTCTTTACAAGACCAGGACTGCAACATTTTGGTTGTCTGTTCTCCAAAACCGAACCTTTTGTGAATATCTTTTTTTATTTCAAAGCAAGATAAACTAGTAGGGCCACAGGTGTGGACCTGGATGATGACGGAGAGACACCTAAACCAAAAAAGACTGGCAGGATCAAACAACAAAAGGCTAAATTTAAATCTGCACTGCTTTTTTCAAATGGGTTTTGAATCGTTTACTAGAAGCTTTGAAATGTTGCCAGTGGGCTGTTCAAAATAATTACAAGATTTCTCACTTAGATGTCGTATAAATAATAACAGAAAGAAATTGCTCAACTTTCTAGCATATCTTTTTTTCCCTCCTCTTAGCAGAAGCAAACCTACTATCTACTTTCTTACCAATAACTGCATTTTCACCTCTTTGTTATGCTTTTTCTCATTAATGATCTCTTGCTGGCTGCAGTCTTCTGAGAAAATAAAGATCCTTGAAGATAATTGATCTATTAAATATATGTAAAATTGTGGTAAGGAATGAGCATGAGGGTGAAGAGAGGGTCTTCTATCAGGTGAAATCAGGGACATGCCTGCACAACATGGCACACAACGTGCTCATTCTTGATGCTTCATGCTACAGAAAATAGTGCTCAAGGCTGCAAGGTGACTTAGCTATGGCAGGCAGGCAACTTAGAACCATTTCCAAAGTACCTTGAAGATGTTCCTTAAACAAAAAAGATGATGATGGATTTTGATGTTACCTATTTTCTGCCAAAAGTGTTGTGTAGATCTTAGCTGATGGCCTGTAGCTCTCAGGGAGACTGAGAGTATGTGTTACAAAGATCACAAATGCATAGTTTAAGCTTGCATATTCTTTTTTTTTTTGATGTGTCATACATCTTGTACTTCTGGAGTCTATCAGCTTCAATTACAATAATGCCAAATGGCCCTCTGTGTTTTGTTTTATATGATCACTTGTAGGCATAAAACATGAGTGACTCTGGTTGGCTAACAGTGCTTGTGATTTACTCATTCCCTACAAAAAAAGACAAAAAAAAAAAGAGATGGCCAGGAGGCTCCCCACAGAAGACTTTACTAAAGCTTTTTGAAATGTCTGTTCCGTGAGCACTCATCTCTAGGCACTGAAATCTGGGTTTATTGGGTGAATCCTGCATCTCCAGGATTTGCTTATTGAACTAGTTCATTACAATTTGCATGCAGTGTTTTTGCAATGAAAGGCAGGGATTTGGCTCCCTTTGGACACTTTATATTTGTCTCTATGGCTCTGTCTGATCAGCCTGTCTGTTCTTGGACTTGCCTTGAGAAACTCTAGGTGGCATTGCCAAGTGTGCATTATCTCAACAAAGAGTTATTTAGTTTTGATTGTCTCTATGACATTCTGTGAATATAGAAAAAGAAAACTGAGCAGGGGTTTTTTGATGCTTAGAAAACACTACAGATTTATCAAAAAGTTTGGAAAAGCAGGGACTTTTCTTGATACCACAAAGGACAAAATCATCTGCCTTTAATTCAAGATGTGATCTAAATGGGATTACAGTAGGTCTATATGAGACTGTTTCATTTCAGAACCAGGATCTCTGTTCTTTGGGTGTTAACAACACCCTGCTCAGTTCAGGTGACATTCCTGAAGCTCACCTATATCCTACCCAGAACAAAGAAGAAGAAGAATTAGACCAATTCCTTACACAAAGAATGTTGTCCACTGGGTGCCAAGAGATGAGCCACACAGAGTACATCTACCAGCTGCTGTTAGGGTGATACAATAGGGAAGTGAATCAGGACAGACAGTGACCCTGGCTCAGATTTTAGATGGAATTTAGGTATCATCTAAAGTTGCAAGCCTTAAGTGACTCCAGGGTCTGTTTCTGGACCCGATTTATACTTCTGAGTGCAAAGCACATGTCTACATCATGTAAAAGGGGGTGGTGAAAGGGTGGTGAAAGCTAACTCTGCTTGAGTTAGCAGAGATGGTGCTGGAAATGGAAAATATGTCGCTGTGTTAGTGTGGTGCTGCAGTGGATCATGCAGGACCTACTAAATTGCTGCATGGGTGCAGCTCTGCTGGTTCTTGGGTGTAACACTGTGGAGCCGGGCAGTGTGGAGGTCCCACTTTGAGCTGGTGCTACCTCAAATGCTTTGAGCTGCAACATGGCTCTGGCTTTGTTTTTCCAAAATGCTTCTGAAAAATAACGTTCCTCTTCCTACATGGTTTAGACCTTGAAATACCATCAGAAGCAACTTGTGAATATTATAATCTGGGCCAAATGATTTTTCCGTTTGGGGAGCTCGACCTTTTAACATGTTTTTGACTGGGGGACCAAAATGAGTCAGAAAATATTTCTTAGCTGTGTAATTTGCTAAATAGTCCTTCTCGCTGGGATTTTTCTAATGTTGTTCACTTTTGAATGTAATCTTGCTGGCAGAGGCTATTCTATTCCAGGAATAAATTACTCTCAAAGGACAGTGACTGTTAATGTTTCCACCATTATCTTCGTCTGGTGGAGGATAGAAGCTATGTTTTCAACATCAAATGGGGATTTTTTTCTTTTCTTCCCTCTGACATAAGAATATTGATCTTGAGATAGCTAGGCCACTGTAAAACCAAAGCAAAGCAGAAAAGCACTCCTTTACCTCTGCCAAAAAAGAAAAAATCCCCTTCTACTCTTCCCTTCCTCATCAGCAGTGTGATGACAGTTTATACATCTTATTGTCATGGTGCATACTGAGATTGAATTAAGTCATGCTTCTTCTCTGTTTCTTATCTCAATGTAAAATCCTATTTTTATATAACAAAAAATATATTTTACTGTTATTATTCTCTTTCCTTAAGGGGGGGGGCTCTGATCATGCAGGCTATGGGAGGGTGTTTTAGTGACTTTTTCTAAAGGGAAATACTCCATACAGCAACATACAATTCTTAGGCAGCTATGGGATTGCCAACTATTTCATGGGCCAGTCTTACTGCCATGAGTGTTTCTATCATTGAAGATCCCTGGCAGGCTGAATTCAGCTGCAGTAATGTCAAGGCCCCAAGTGACTGAAAAAGGCAGAAGCAGGACGTGGATGCAAACTGCTTTGGAAAGTACTATATGAAAATAGAGTTGATAGGAAGATGTAAGGAAATCCAAATGGGTGACTGCATGTGGAGCTTACCTGAACCATATTCTCAGAGGACTTGCAAAGTGAGACTGGTGGGACTCTGCCTCTGGAGTTAATGGACAACTTGAAGCAGGGGTGTGTGTGTGATTGGCTTTGCATGCAGAAGTAAAATCTGAGTGAGAGGAAGGATGTTTTTAGCTGGGAAATGGAGTTCGTAGTCAAGCTTTATTGATCATGTGTAACCACTGTGCCTCAATTTCCTACCTACAACATAGATCTAAGAGTGCCCCCCAACCCTCAAGTACATCCTGAGGGTGGGAAAAGATGAACACTCTGACAGTGCTTGTTGGAACAAGTTTAAACCTTTTTTAAAATTATTATTATTATTTAATAATTCTTAGCCTCCACTTGTGCTCCTGCAGTCTGCATTGTTATTGCATTTACCTCTGGAGTTACACATAAAATGGCTTCACTATTCAAAGTGAAACTGTCAAATTTTTCTTCAATACACCTAGTCTTTATGTGAAACTGCACATTTCTCATGGCCCTTCAGATCACAGAGTTCTGCTTGAGGCTGGGCCCCCGTTGACTGAATAGTTATGCAAACATTAGCAAATTTTCCCTTCAGCTAAGTTTCACATTTGCAATGAAACCTGAACTCAGGCAAATTGTGTGTGGTTTTCATTGCAAACATGTAGGCAATGCAAGAAAGTTGTGTATTTTCCTGTCTGCCCTCTGGAATGATCTAATTTTTCATTTTTCTCAAGTCTCCTATGTTAATGCCACAGCAGGGTCATTGTTAATTTGCAGTTTAGTATCTCCATGTTAGCCATGAGTGTTTGCTGTAATTTTGCAAGGCATTTTTAACAATTTGGGCAATTGGATTGCAACCGACAGTTTGCATTTTAAGATTTTATATTTTAGCAAGCACTTGAAAAAATCTCCTTTATTTTCTTGGCACAGTCTGAAACCCCAAATGTACTTTTGTTTTTTGTTTACAAACATGTGTCATTTGAAACAGAAGGCCAGGCGATTAGTGTGAATGTCTAGTCCCCTCCTGCCAGATTTTATATTTGGGCTGGAGTTGTGGATGGCTGTTGTCTTTGTAGATTGGCAAGAAGTGTAATTACACAGAGCCCTTCCACCCCCTTATGGCACACTTGGAGTGTTTAGCACTGCACTTTTCTGTCCATGAAATTCTGCCCTCCATGCACTGCCAGCTCCGTGCAGTGCTCATCAAACCTCTGCCATCAGCAATAATTCTCAAGAGTTCTACCTAGGATTCCCTGGTTGTGCCATGTACAAAATATGCAAGGTCTGGGTATTCCTTGCAGTTTTTGGCTTTTTTTTTAATAGGAAGATTTTTGTTTCCTGCTCCATTTCAGTTCCTTTTCCAGCCAGTTAAGAAAAATGAATTGCTCATGCATCTTAACAGCCTGCTGGAAATCCTGCCCCTTTCCCCCTTCTGCCCTCCCTCCATAAGCACAAGAACTGCTTGTAAGCTAGCACAAGTCAATAATCTTGATTTCTTGAGCTGATAACTTTGCCTGGACGTGATTAGAAGCAAATTAGGCCCTATTGTTGGTGCTAGTTTGCAACCCCAGATGACACAGATTTGACGAGAAAATGGACTAGAAGGGTTTGCAGCAGCCCTGAAGCTGTAGAAGCTGCAGCTGTTCCTGCCCCATGCTCTGCCAAAGGCTCTCCTCCTTCAGTGGGGTTCAGAGAAGGCAGTGTGAGCCCTCAGTGACTTCCAGGCATCATCTAATCTGGGAGCTTAAAGTTCTAGTGCAAGTGGTGCGTTCACACCGAAACACAGGAGTTAGGAATGAAGGGGACAAGGTGCAAATAGTTTTGTTTTACAGGTCTTGCTGTGCTAAGGGCGTTTCCTTCTGCAGAGGGATATGCTGTGAAGCTGAAGTTTCTGTCTGGCCCTTGTAAAATAATTAACTGAAATTTCTGGTGAAGGACTAGTTATCTAGAAGAACAGTTATATAGAGAGTTAGTCTCAGAATTATTTTTTATCCCTTGATAGCTAAGGATATATCATAGAAACACTGGAGCTGTGATTCTCCAAATCTGGCTGTTAGCATCCTAGTATCCAAGAGGCAATGAATACCCAGTGCTTTCTAGCAAGAAAACCCCTTTATGAACAGCTGTTTATTGCACAATGAGGATATAATAGAGGATATAAATTAGACTAACTATTGAAGGGAATCAGTTTGTGTCCTAAAGCATAGTATTTAGGCACTGATTTAGATACAAAATTGTCCTCTTCTTTTTATTTATAATGTACAGAATGTTACTAATGCTTAAATGCATTAAAGGGTTCCCTTTCATTCAAGCCTGTGCACAGTAACCCTTAGAGGGGATTTTGTTGGTTATCCCTATGCTTCCAGAGGTAGAAATGGGGCTATTTGGACTGGGAGCAAAACTAAACCCACAGAACAAGGTCCTTTACAAATCTATGGACATTATTCTTGTTTTCTGATACGTAACAACCAAATATCCTTGTTTTGATAGTTTTGCTTTGTTACCCAATGCCTCTAACAGTTAAATGGCCTTTCTCTGTCCTGAATCTTTCACATGAACACGGTTAGTCTTTGAGATGAATGTCCATATGATGAAATAAACAGAAGGCATTACAGTGATGAAGCTATAGATTTAAAGTGATTTTTGAGCATGCAATGGATGTGTAAAAGCAAGAAAATCCATACATTTGTGCTTCTTACAGCTTAATATGGACACATGATTTTGTACAGTTGCTTCTGCCCAAATATTTTATGTTGTACAGTGGTTCATAAAACAGCAACAGCCTGGCATCCCCCCCCTGCAATGTTTATGCAAGTGTTTAAGGTGAATTAAGCAGCATACAAGGTTAAAATAAGGAGTAGATGTAAGAAAATTCAGTAAAACATTAATGGAAAAGCTTATTCATTGGTAGTCATGGAGAAAAGCACAGCAGGCCACAGTGTGCTAGCTAAATATGTGTAAAGCATGTATGTATGTATGCTGTAGCTGTTTAATGAGAACCTGATTATGTCTTCTTAACCATCTGCCCTGCAGCTTGGCCATGCAGACATGGGAGGAACTCCAGCATGCAGCTGATGTCACTGCAAGCACACTGTCCCTTAAACTTTCCTTCAAGTATAGAGTCTTGTTCACTTTTAAAGGCTGCAATTAGGGGCAGCTAGTAGCATTGGGAAAGCAGAGGTCTCATTTTTCAGCTTTGGTCAATTGACTCTTCAGCTGATATTGGCATCTTTTTTGCATTGTTGTGGGTTTTTTGCTTGGTTTGGGGTTTTTAGCCAATCTTCCGCCCCTTCCCTTTCTTTGTCTCAGAACTCTGAACTCTGCTCCTGCTGCTTCACCTCTAAAGTTTCCAAAAAATCCTCTATGGTTTTCATTGCAATGGGAAGATTAGAATTGATACACAAAAAGTCTGTATGCTTGTTGTGGCACACCTGGACTGTCTGCATCCCATGGCAGTGTTTGCTACTCTGCAACAGGGAAAGAAGCAACCTTTTACTGATGCCATTTTACTCCTGTTTCCATGAAGAAGCAGCATGAGATGAAGTTCCACCATTAGGGTACCTAATACTGTCCTGCATTTACTCTTAGGAGCATTGCAATTTGCTGTGAGTTCTTAAAAAGGCTTGTAATTTAGAAAATGTTTATGGACTCTCATACTTGTGTACACAGCCTTGAGCTGAAGTTCATATACCTCTGCTGAATGACACAGGCTGGACACGATTGCTGTCTACAGTTTTCCTTCTGTAGAGTTTTTCTTTAGCTGCTCAAATACGAGGGGAATTCAGCTCTGTATAGTTTGTTAATGTTTAATGGAGTTCAAAGATCTCTGGTGCAAAGCTGTTTGCTTGCAGTGAACAGTTTTGTTTCTATGAGAATTACAGATGAAGGAGGTTCTAACACTTTTCAGGATATTGAATGTTTCAGATTAGCATTAGCTCAGTTTACTTCAGGCTCATCAGATCACTTGCTTTCTATGAATCTCTTTTCCTGCCTCTCTACAGGCACCCATTGGTTCCTATGTTGTTTTGCTTTTGTTTTTTTTCCCCTCTTTTTATCTACATATATTTTGGCTATTTCTCTGCTCCTTAAATCAGAATTTCCCCTGATTTAACATAGTAAACAAAACCAAGGACAACATGGAAAACATCTGAAAAGATTAATGCCAGCTGCAATCATGTCAGCAGTGCAGTTTATATTTAGAGGGGAAGCGTGCTGGAGAGGAGGTGAAGAGTTCAGAGTGGGATTCAACCTGAGTGCTTGCATCTGAGTGAGGAAGGACTGACTGCTGCAAGAATGGAGCTGGCCTTCCCAGCTCATGTACATGCTGCTGCTTTCAGCCTGTTAATAGGGCTTTTCCCTCTGCAGCCTTAGAAAAACTGTTTAGAAAGAGGAAGAGGCACCAACACTCAGCCTTTTGCTAAGAAGCCACAAGTTCCAACAAAAGGTGCATATGAAGCTCTCTATTCTTACAGTTTATCTGCCATAAACTTTATTTTAATTCTTTATCCTGCTCAGTGGACCACAAACCTCCATGCTTACTGTGAGTTTTACTGCCCTGATACTTACATGTCTCCTTTTAATGTGTGTTGATCAATCACCTCAAAATTCATGGCTCTATTCCTACAGTTCTCTCGTCAAGAAGAGAACTATCTACGGATATCCTTGTTACAGACAAGACATTGATGCTGACAGAGTGATCACAAAACAAAATTCCAGCAGAGCAAGAACAGAGCAAGCCTCTGTTGAGTTTTGATAGAAACACAGCTGAAATTTTACCCTTTAATAGGTTTTGAAGGCTACTATCATATCAGTAGGATTTTTCGCAATATTTCCTTGACTTTTTGCTAATGATTTCAGGAGGAAAAAAAAAATCCCAGACCTTTTTCAAACATTACACTACAAAGTACAAAAAGAAAGTTTAAAAACGCAGTTAAATGCACATAAGCATGTTTTTAAAGGTCTTATTTCCTATCTTTTTGAAATAAGAAATTTAGTGAGAAGCGTTGATGAGAAAATACTCTTTCCTCAGTGTTGTTTACACTAACACATTGCTGAAAGGGAAGACTGGAGTTTTCAGTTAGTGTAAAACTGGAAACCCTGAAATAATATCTTTTTAATTCTATGATTCAGAAGAATAAGAAAATCATAGCTGCCAGCTTGTTAGCACTGCAGCTAGTCTAGCATCTGGAAACTGGAAAATGAAGCCATTACCTCAAATTGCACCATGTATTAGCTGAAGGAAATGAAAACTTCCAAAAAATCACCTGGAAGCAGTGTAACTAAGCATTTTTTGTTACTATTTTAATTTTGCATTTAGGGAGACTGGAATGAGCCAGTCTTATGCCTTAAGATATGAGGGAAATAGCCCTCTTAGTCATATCAGTATGGTTTAATAGCAAAAGACTTTAGCCACAGCAATATCTGTTACATCTTAAATAAGACTTTTCAAATGTCTGAAAAGGATAAATCTGAGTGTTAGCACATATACACTGTCAGCCAGAAGAAACAGCCCTTCCTGAGGTTTCCTAGTGCTCCCTCTCCACGCTCCCTGCACCACCCCACACGAAGGAATCCTGCCTTGAAGGGGTTAAGAATGCACAAGGGTGAGTCTCATGGCCGAATTTATCTTGGTAACCCAAGATCTTCATGAATGTGGAACACTGTTACTACCACAGCTATTCTTGTATTGGCTTCCCCACCAAGTCCTGACATGCTTTCGTCCACACGACTTCTTGAGTTTCACTCCAGGGGGAAGTTTGGGGGAGATCTGGTGACAAACAGGCCTCCAGCCCTCTCATGCTTACTGAATAAAGTTGTTTATGTTTTTCACACATCCTGCTTTTGTTATGCTGGAACTTATTTCCTTGTCCTTTACTATACCCTTGTGTACTAATTAAAATTGCAAATTATTGAAGAATTTCCATTGGAGAACAGAATACAAGTGTGAGCCATTCTTTTTTTAAATTTTTGTAATATAGCATTTAAACAAGCAGGTAGGCAAAGGAAAATGCTGGTTTGTGCTCACAAGAGTACAGTGGATGGATGTGTTTAGATACAGACACCTTGCAGATGGCAAGCAGGGAGATACATTATTGTAGGATCATGATGGAAGGCTGAGGTTTTTCCCTAGATTGGGCAGTTCCTGACCATCCTCGTGATCTTCCAGGGGCAATGAATGCTTCTGTGAAGACAGCCTTTTCTGATCTTTATCAGAAAATACTAATTTGTTCTATTTATTGTGGGTACTGGCTCATGCCAAAACCTGATTCAGTTCACTGCTGTGGACTTGTGACAAATTTAAATAGTGTTTCTGCAAACTATCACCCTGCTCTGCTCATTTGAGAACCTCATATGAGTGCCAGTATTTTCAGACTAAACTTTAGTGCCTAAAAAGAAGTGCTCTGAAGTATCCAGAAATGCTGAATATCCATTTTTGAAAGTGGAATAATAATAGATACGTCTGCATCTCTGAAACTGGTTATCTGTTCACAAAGAAAGTTGTGAACTTGCATATCCTTTCCCTCTGAGAAGTGCTTTGAAATTGGTGGGTATAAAGTGCTGGAGAGCTGCAGCATTAACTTGTTCCAAACGAGCAGAACATTTTTTTGAGCAGGAGACAATATTTTTTTATCTGTTCCCTCAAAGCTGGAATGACGTTTGCTCAAGTGTTAATGTGATTGTGGTGAAATACAGATACCATAAAAAGGGAAAGCAAGTGCCTTGATGAGCTTGGTAGTAAATACATCCAACAGTGTTGCTATTAGGAGGAGGCTTCCTTTTTTGGGAAAAAAAAAATTCTATTCTGGACAACATCAGTAGAAGTTCCTTTCCTTCCCAATACTGTGCAAGAAGAAACTTCACAGTTTATTAGGCTGTGGTCTTTTCAGTAAGCTGATACAAGCAGTGCTGACTACAGGCCTTACCCATCAGTATGTGGTCAAGTATGTATTAATAAAGAAAACTCTTTGTGGTTTGGCCAAATTTTTTGGCTCTATAGGCTCTCCTATGCTGCATGTGGGAATGGGAATTGAGACACTGAAATCCTACTACAACTGATTGAAGTTTTAGAGTGCTACAAAAGGAGTGTGAGAGAAAGGAAGCTCTCACTCTGCAGACAGACATCTCTACTGATTTCTCAACAACCTGATGTTGCTTGTGGTCTCCTGTCAATACTACTGTCCTTCTCAGGGTAAAATTGGGCAGGTCAGCTTAAAAAGTGCCCAGCAAAAGACAGCAGGAGTTGGGAAATGCCTAAAGTCCAGTGCATTTCTCAAGAGCATTCTGAAAGAGTGCCACGGATTTCCCTCTTCTGCATCTCTGTCAGCTTCTTAGATCTGAGAGCTCTTTGGTGGGAAGTTGCTGAGACATGAGTCACTGCTCTGATTGTGACTGCTCAGCTGGGATGGGTGGCTGAGGTGCCAAGTTCATGGATGATAATATAGTTCTCCATGGTATAAATGTCAACTGGTAATATCAACAAGAATGAAAATGACATAAAAATGATTCCATGTTCTGTTCCCTAGGGGCAAGTCTAGTAAAGAATATGTCACACCTGAGGTTTGTTCTTATAATTTAAATGTGGACTATAATGAAATCAAGATTCCTTATTCAGTAAGGTTGTAGTGATTAATGAACAGAAGTGGAAGGTCCTCAATGGACCTCTAGCTTTTTATCTTTGATGAATCTTTTATCCATGGAGGTCAGAAGAAAGTTATGCTCACACTTCTGTCTTCCCGTTTGTCTGGAGGGGCTTAACTCATGCTAAGGTGGTAGGGTCTGAGTGCACAGTTGGGGTGAGCTTGAATGGACTTACTGAAAGACCATGCTCACCAAGAGACTTCTGAGGCTGGGCTCACCTCAGTGAACAGACATGGAGGTTTCAGTGACTCATCCCCTTTGAAATGAAAATGCTCTTTGAAATGAAATCCTGTGTCCTGATTTTCCCAGGCAGACTCTTTAACAGCTGCTGTTGTGGAGCTGCAAAAGTTTGCTTTAAATGTGAATCTTCACCACTCTGGAACAGCATTTTCCTGCCTTGCCTGGAGAAGGACAGCAGCTTCCTTTTTCTGGAGGCCATTAGCAGCTTTGTCCTCCATCATCACATATCTTAGTACTGGAGAGAATGTGAAACTCAGGCTGTTAGGAGCAGGAAATCGAAGGGTGGACTGAAGTGGTGGATGAGCAGGGATGGAAAGTTGCACTGGGAGGGTGGTACAAGGGCTGCTAAGGTAATTTTTGTGAACTTAAGCAGGGTTAAGGCTTGTCTGTGTGTAAGTCACTGGGACAACTAGCACATATTTAGTACATTGAGTTGGGTTAAGTTGGGAATCCTACTGGCTGCAGAGTATTTTCAAATACCCTTTGCAATGTTAGGGGAGAAAAAAGAACTTGTATTAAGTAATTTGGACAATATATGCTAAGGCACTTGATACTTTCTTCAGTCTGTACATCTACAGGGGTTGCTTTTCAATAAGCTCATGCCACCCACTCTTCAAGTCCCAGCTCCTTGGGAAAATTCACTGTAATAAAAACCCCAAACCGAACAAGCCTCACAACCCCAAACAGAGAGCTCTTCAAAATGTGAAAGCTGTTTTGAAAAAAACTGACTACCAATTATTTTCTCAGGAGCTTAGTATTTAAAAAGAATTTATCTGATTCATCTCAGCACTATAGACACAGGTCCCACAGAGCCTGAGCCTAGGAGCAGTTGGAACAGATCTTCAAGTGCTGTAAACCAAAGCAGCTCTCCTGACACAAATGTAGTAGTGCCAACCTGTGACATCTTCAGACTTGTGTAAAAGCAGATCCCTTTAATAGAAAGACAAGATCATGTTCTAAGTGCCTTTTGAAATTCAGCTAATGGTTGTGATTTTTCCCGTTGTTAGTTGCTTTGACCTCTTATGGGGTAATGGTAACTGGAGAGGGGAAAATAATGGTGTGGGGTTTATTTGCCCTTTTTTTAAAGAAGAAAGTAAATAAAAAAACATCCCTCTTGAAATTATGTGAAATAGCTTACTTAGTATTGCCAAATTCTTGTTTTAGAAGGAATGAACAATTTGTCTGTCCTGAATTCCATCTATTTTGTTTTTCTTTTAAAATGTTCTTTTGGTATTGCAGCTTGTGAGATCACATAAATTCCTATAAGCTTGTCCTTTTCTGAACTGTTATATTGTGCTGTTTCTTCAAGAGATGCTGCTTAGACACTGACTCAGGACTCCTCCACACACCCCTCTGCTTTTCTCTCTAAGCCTCCCAGTAGGTTCTGTTTAGTCTCTTCTGACACTTTTGCTGCTGTGAATGAGCAGAATCGGGTCCCAGCTGGCCAGTTAAGAACTCAGCAGGTGTAAAGTGGTGGAGTAACTATTACAATCTCTCTTTCTCTTTCTCTCTTCCTAGCCAAGGAAGCAGGAGGGTCTGAGTTGGAAATGTTTCAGAGCCAGCAGCAGTTATAAAGTGCTCTGCTGGCTTTCTGCTGATGTATGATTCTGGAGTGCAGATAGATGATATTTGCTAAAATAGCCCCCGTGGCTGAAGGTGCACAAGTCATTTCACAGCAGCAGCTGAAATGGCTGGAGAGATTTAGCATCTCTGCACCCTGCACCAGTAGCTGTGGCTACAAACTTTGTGCTGCCAGTTGGGCTTCTCATGATACAGTTACAAATATTGGTCAAAATTGGCTGGTTTGGCACAGACAAACATTTCAATTGCTTAAATTATCTGGGCTTTTGAGTGAAACAGGCTAGGAATGACTAGCAAAGCAGCTCATCCAGCAGATCTGAGGAGGCAGAAGGGCAGTGATGAGTAGCTGGGAGTAGGTTAGAATCTGTAGCCTCCTCAGATGGTACTACCACAACTGGAGGAGTGTGATTCCAGACAGTGCAGGCTGTCCAGCTTCTGCCAGTGAGCTGGGGGCCCACGTTTGCTACTGGATGCTTGCCTTTGTGCCTTGGGTAAGTCTAAGAGGAGATGCTGGTTTATTATTTCCCTGTTCAGTGTGTTAACCAGGCGACACAAAATGTAGCAGAGCAGTATTTTCACTTCTCTCAGAACAAATGAATCAGCGAATCTGGTGGAAAACCCTTAGAGCACTGCTGGCCACACCAAAACACTGTGTGACATTTTGCCACACTGCTGTGTGGTGCAAGGTAAAACTACAGATACCCTGGACCAAATGTCCTCTTTCATTCTGCTCCTAGGATCTCAACCCTTTTCATTACTGCTTGGCTTCCCAGACAGAAGAGAAAATAATTTTCCTCCTCTTCTTCCTCTTTGATATTTATTTTGGAAGGTGCTATAAAAGTCCTCTCTGTTCCCTCTCAAGAATGAAACTCTGCTTAGAACTTCCTCTCTTCTCTGAACAGTCTTAAAATCTCTTCCTTTCATTTGTCAGCTGATAGTTTACCCTTCTTCTCACTAGTGAGAAGTTGTTTCAGCAATATCCTCCTAGAAACCCTAACAGGTTGTACCTAACTCTTCTCTGGCAGTACCAAAGCAATTTACAGTTTGAGTGTCTTAAAATCCTTACATCGCTTGTGTTTGTGTTTTGCAGAGAACTACTGAAACAATAAAAATAACCTGGGAGCTCTCTCTTGCCATTCACTATATGACATTTGCATTTCTGTCATAAACCCTGGCCAATCAGGCTTTAATCACATTCGTGTTTGATTGCTACATATCTCACATTCAGTAGCTGCCACACAGATGTTAGTGGAAGATTTTCTGCAGCAGGCCTTAGCATAGGCAGAGAAAAGCTTTCAGAATTCGGCCTGTTGATTCCTTCTGTTGATAACAGCTTCCCGGATTTCTCTTCAAAACTTCCAGCCTCATTTTTCATTTATTTAAATGAGAATTGAATCTCTAATCTTTGCAAACATTTTGACGAAAGCTAGTTGCACTGGTAGTTTTTCTGGCATGATTTTTGTACAGACTAATCTGTTTTCACTTGCTGGGGCTAGCATGATCCCCAGGGAGTGTTTTGCAGGTTGGGATTGGTGGATGTGCGTTGTACTTGCCCAGCTCAGCTCCCCTGCCCTGGAATGCCTCTCCCCTGAAGCCAGTCTGAACAAGACCCCAGAGCCTGTTGGGAACAGTGGTGTAAGTGCAGCTACTGCTGTCAGGTCCCCTTGAGAGGAAGAGTTGTCTTCACCCATGGTCGATCCCTCTGAAGTCCATGGAGAGCACACAGCACTGAGCAAAACTCTTTGATCGTGCTTGGTTCTTAATCAAAATAGCAACAAGCAAGCTACAGTTGGACTGTCAGAATTTTGCTTTCAGTCTTGTTGCTTGAAAGTTCAAATAATATACAGTAATTTCAAGTGAAATGAGTTAAAATGTTGTTGCACCCATGGCATTGACATTTCTGGGGTCTACAAATAAAATTGGAAGGGCATTTCTACGCCATACACCAGAAGGAATCACAGGATTCTCTCCGGGGCAGCCTGGAGCCTGAACTTCTCTAGGCAGTGTGTTAGACACAATAGCCAGACATAGCCTCCTAACTGGCACATTGCAGAGTGTGTTTAGATGTTGACAGCAATATTTGGAGACTCTTTTAGGCCTTCTCAGAAAATATACCTTGTTAACTAGACATCTTTTAATTAAGTTTTACTGGTATCACTACTACACATAACTGTGCATCCAGGAGTTGGAGCAAAAACCAGGCTGCAAAAGGAAGCGAGTGCACTCATGGTATCCCTTAGCTAAAATAGCAAATGAATTATGCAGATCAGCTCCAAGAAGGGCAAACATGTGTCCAAGGTCACCGATTCAGCCTTGGCTGACTGAGATCCTTAGGGGAATTTTGGGTCTGCCAGAATGTATTTAGCTTCTCTCTGAGCTGCACATCGTTTCCCAGGTGCCTCTTGTTTTCTGTAGTCTAACTTCAGGTTCCATGTTCCAAATTGCCTCTTTCATAATCAGCTTTGGCAGGCTACTGCAGAAGCGTTCTGTGTTTTTGTGGACCCTCCACACAGGAAAAAAATACAGCTTGTGTTCCTGAAAAGAGACTACAACTGAGAAGGGTACTGCTGCAAATATAGATGTGCATTGTTCGAGTCTTAAGAAATTTCTACTGATTTCAGTTTAGATGATAAATACATCTCTAAAAGGCCAATAAAAGGAATAAATGTCATATTTTTAGAAGGGAATCAGCTGTTGTACAATTTCAGCTTGTCTGGATTATGAGTGAGAAGAATCTCACTATAGTTTCAGAAACTGCCTTGAAGCATTACAACAATTTTTTTCCTCCGCCTCTTCCTATCTTTCTGAATAAGCTGCTTCCTGCCACCCCAGAATGGTCAATGCCACCCCTTAATTTACAGTTAGGAATGCAGACATGAGGGAAGATGAGGGGATGAAATATGTTGTCAAGTTTGTAGCTGCTCACATTTCACACACTAAGGAGACAAGCCCCTTTGGCTAGTTGCCATGGGGAATTTTCTTGCAGAAGTAAATAACTCAGAACAGAAAGAACTCAGATTCATACTACCCCAGCTGCAGAATGTCATTAAGTCTCAAAGGATGCTATGTGCATTGTGTGAAAGGAATTTTGTAATCTGGCTATCACTGCAGTTGCAAAACTATGTTGAGTTTAAATTTTTTGAGTTTAAACCTTTATTTTGAACTTTGAAGTATCGACTTGTTTCTTGCATGCTGATTAAAGCACACATTGTCATAGTTTCTATTTTGGATTATTTGTTTCAGTAGCAGATGAGTGGTTCACTTTGGTTTGTTTTCTTATTTCTTCCTATGCCAACCACACTCTATTCTCCATTTCCTAATTCACTTTTTAAGAATGCTTGAAAAGAGAATTAAATCTAGAAAGGCACTCAGAATATCTTGTAGGTGGCTTTTTATTTCAAGTATCATTCATTACATAACTTTCTGACCCAAATAACCTTCACAAACTGGGGTGGGAGCATTGATTTTTTTGCTTTTTGTGGTCATGTTTTTTGTTTGTTTGTTTATTTTCCCCCTTAAAATGTCTGAGAGGAGAAAGCACAAGCACATCCCTCCCACTAATAGTTAGCCAGTTATTTTTCAGTCTGAGTTACATGAGCGTGGCATCCATGAAACTGGTCCTGGTGTGTGTGGGAGGATACTCACACTGTGGTTTCAGAGGATCAGAAGACAAAATAAATTCTGTTTTGGTGGCATTTCTTGTAGTGTTTGTACCTCAGCTTGGATATGGTGAAGAAATAGGGAAGATGTATGCTTTTAGCACTGATTGCTATGTGAAATAAAACCTGTTAGCTGGATAAACCAAATATTTGGTAGAAAAAGGTGTTTTTAAAGTTGTCATGGAGTCAGTTTCTACATCTCTGGACTAGCGTACAATGGCACAACTTCCATTACAGCCTTTCTTGAAGTATTCTGGTTGTTGTCTCTGTGGTGGTAGGTCCCACGAATTGCTTGGAGAAAGGTTGTTGCCTGTGTAGCTGTGGCCATTAAACCATGGGTCCATAGAGTGCTTTGCACAACTGTATTGAGCAGCCCATGCAAGGGTGTTTTAACTGAGGTGGTCATTGAACCAGATGATTGCTAAGCCTGTAGCTACTGCAGATGTTTGGATGGCAGTAGGGCAGGGGGTGTGTCTGCCAACCAAAGTCCAGAAACCTGTACTCCCATGGACCTTCCTCTTGTCTTGCAGAGCAGTGAGGGCTTGCTGCCAGGTCTGGCCCAGATCTGTTGTGTTGGAGGAACTGAGACTTGGCTGCAGTACATGCTCCCAGTCTCGTGTTCCCCATCTGTAATGACCTCCTGTTAACAAAAATTTCAGCCTGAGCTTTAAAGTGCTTTGTACTTTGTGGTCAGAAGGTAAAATTCAGGCCAGAGCCTGCCAGCTCCAAAGCATCCCACGTGACGCTCAGTGGCTCTGTCAAACTTCCCTACAACCTAGAAAAAGGGGAATGGGAAATAAAAATACCACCTGGGTGGGAGGGAGAGTATGGGTATGTGTCTGTGACACTGTCCATTAGCTCTCTGAGCTGCAGTTTGGTGGGACGTGTACTGAGCTGTACGCCAGGAGACAGTACATCCTGCTCCCAGCTCTTTCCCCCGACTATTTTTGTGCTCTTCACAACTGTTATTAAGCAAGACCACAGAGTATTTTTACAGCATAAGCAGAAGAGAGCTATTCTGTATTTTAGGGCTGTGATCTGTCAGTAACTGATGCTGAAATATAGGTATATGTAATGCATTTATGTAATTTAAAGAATGTGCCCTGAGGTAGAAAGGAATTTGGATGCTGTTATGTTTTGCTCAAGGTTTGATCAAACAGATTAGCTCGTCATTGAATTCCAGCTCCTCTCCTCGGTTCATTTCAAATGCTTCCTGTAAAATTTTTAATGAGTTGCCCCTCTGACAATAGAAGGACTGTGTTTTACTTTGGTTTTGGTATGGCATAGGTTGCACAGAGCATCCTAGACTGGGCACAGAGCAATGCTACTCCAGCTTGTTCTGCCTAGGCTAATAGAGCCAAGCAAATGGAAACCTTCTGACCTCAGCGTGGTGTGTCTGAGTCTGTGCTTGGGTCTCTGCTCTCTTGAGAGTCTCTGTGATGTCATCTTTATTAAAGCTGACAAGCCAAAATATTTCTTCTGGATCTCATTGCTATTACTATAATACTGGACAAGAATACACTTGTAAAAATGACAACTTTTTAAGGACGCTTTTGCCCCAAATTTGAAGCAATGTTACATTTACACCACTATCTTCTTGTTTTGCTTTCTGCAGAGCTTTATTCTGTATGATTAAAATGCATGACTGTATGTTGCTGATTTCAGCAACATTTGTTGAATTTTAAAGTTAGCAATTTCTATCCTGAGTTTTTTTTTCTATACACACAGCTAAATTTTGTAGCTGAATGAGAATGTCCTTTTTTGTATTCCATTTAAGCAACATTTTGGGGTTTTAATGCTCAGTTTAGACTCTCTGGAAAACATTGAGTAACTGCATTTCCTGGACTCAAAATTTTTAAGGATTACATTTCAACAGGGAGATTAGAACAAGACAGTACAGGTGGGACAGTGCAGTTTGCAACTTACAAAGGAGACAGCTGAAAACAAGAGGGATTACACAGAAAGTATGCTCAGTAGTGTGCTCCTGAGGATGGACTTAGGGACTATAACCAGGTCTGCTCTGGAGTATTTCTGTGCCTGCATTTCATGCTGTTGGGGTCCCTCTGTGAAGTTTCTTTAGCTGTTTAGATCTGTGTGGCCAACCTATTGAAGACAGACTGCTGCCTCCTTTTGAGAATGTAATGGTCCCATTTAGATTTTTTTTTTCAGTATAAATCCAAGATATCAGAGCTAGTGACAGGAAAATTTGGCCTTTATTTTATTCCTCAATTTTTTTTTGCTGATCTCAGGCCTTTTTGAGTTGTGCTTTTATTTTTGTCCTAGGGATTACTGTCAGTTGAAGCCCAAGATTTTGAGGAAGAGTAGAGGGGAAACAAAGAACTAAATTGTGTCAGAGTTATTTGAGTATACTTGTAAAACATGGAGTAAGCATTAAGAAAAAGGAAGCTAATGATCTATTTCTATGAGAAGAAGCAGACTGTAGGTTTTGAAGACTGGAACTGAAGTGCCCCATAGCAGACCAAGTCTCTGTTGAAGAGCCCTGCTTCCCCTTTTGATATTCACTCCTCTCTTGCTAAGAGATTTTTGTGGATTCTTGATCTGGCAGCTGATGCAGAGTTAACAAAACAAGAGTTAAGATTTTCCCTCATGTTTAAGTAGGATGAAAGTTTGAAATGTCGGGGCTGTAGGGCAAGACAAGGCTGGATGAGAGCCCTTGGGATGGCCAACTGTGGCTGGGGGTGGCAGAGGCAGCCACTGTGCCTGCAGCACCACTGACCCCATGGGGCTGGGCTGGGGTGTTTCACTCATGCCATTCACAGTGAGTCAGGTTGCCATTGTGGTTATTTAGCTGATCTGCTTCAGCTCTTGGGTTGAGTGTATATGATGAGTGTGTGTGTTTATGTGGAGCAAGTTAGGGAGCAATTGCAGAGCTGGTCGGCTGGTGGACTGTGGGGGCAGAGAAGTGGTAGGGCTGGGCTGAGAATCGGGTAGGTCTGGGAGCAGGCTGAGCAGCAGGTAGGAAAGCGTGCAGGGAGAGCAGCAGAGTGTCTGTTTAGCTTCCCAAGTTTACACAAGTGCATGTGAATGGAGAAGATGTGTCCAGAAATTTCAGGTTCCTCTTTGACCCTTTCTGTAACACGGCACAAAACCTGTTTCTTGTCATGACTTCATTTTCTTCCCTGAGGGAGAAATACTTTTGGAGATGTATGATTGAGAGACTTGATCTGTGACCCACTCCCTCCCTATATAGTGGTGTGGCTGGGGGGCAAGGACCTTCTTCTTCAGGAGGCAGACAGCTCTGTTCCATGCTCTTTCTACCCCTCAAGTATCAACAAACTGCAGTCCCTGCTGCTTTCCTTTCCAGAGCCATCCTTTCCACTCCTGGCAGCTGGAGCAAGCCTTAGCCCCCCTGCTTGTGCATTGCAAGGGAGGGTCCTGACCACGATGGAGCAGAGTGTCTAAGAAGCCTGTGGGGAAAGTTTCACCTGCTGGAAGATCCTCTGTGGTCCTGTGCTTTTACAATGCAGAGACCAGAGTGTGGGAATCTACCTTTCCTGCTTTGGGTTGGACTGTCTGTTCTATGCTCCTTGCAGTCTGCACTTCAGTTTTGGGTAGGATGCCTTGAAATGGATGTTGTCAATAGAAAGGACACGTTTAATACTCTTACTGCACCGTTAGATCCACTGAGTGACAGCAGAGATTTTATTTCATTTGAGAAAAGTCAGCACTAATTTAAGTAGTACCTTTACTTATGAGTTAGCATTACTCAGGATATTTTTACTTGAATGTTGTGACACTGACTTTTTTCCTCCACCAGGTTTTATTCGCTCTCACAGATGCAAGATCTTTAGTTGTCCCTTCAGAGAAATTCCACAGGGTTATTCAGAATTGTTAGATTGCAGTTGTAAGTAAGGATTTCTGATGTGATGTCTCAACGTGGATTTGACAACATCCAATGACTTTGGATTGTGTGCAACACTTATCTCAAGCAGCTCATTATGTTGGTTGGGAAAGAAAGTATGGTGGTGTTGGCTTGCTTTTCTTGCACCTCAGGAATTAAAGGAAATATAAATGGGCTGTATGGATTTTGTATAACAAGTTAATGTTTTAAACATTTCTTTGTTTGACTGGAATACGAGCTACCAGTACTTTTGTTGTTGCTTCTGTTGCTAAGTTACATGCAAGTGTTTCTTTATGAAGTGACACCCTTAAAAAACCTCAACTGGTTTGGAAGATTTTGCTGATTCTCATTTTAATCTTTTTTTCCCCCCCCTCTCCTCCATGCACTTCCTTCCCAGTACAAAGGGAGATTATAGAAAACTGTTCTGTTATAATACATCCAGAAATGGCACCTGGCAATAGTGAAAGAACACAAATGAGATCTTTGATTAGGTTTGCTCTGATGGATCATAACTTTTGTGTGCCCATCTTTACACACACGCATCATCCAGTAGGGTGCATTTTTCATCGTCCATGCTGGTGTCTTCAGTGCATGCCAGACCTCTGAAAATTCCCCAGGTTTTTCACTCTGTAACAACGCGTGAATCCTAAGTAGATCAGCTGTTAGGGAATGTTTCATTCCTTTTGACAGTGGAGAAGTTAGTGTGTTGTGTGGGTGTTTTTAACTCTTTGCCCTGGCAGTGTCCCACGAGCAGCAGCCTGGGCAGCTCAGCCTTACGTCCATGATGGGTAGGCATGGATAGGGGGAAGGAGGGGAAGCTGGTCCTGTTATCAGGAACTTAAGATTTTTGATTTGTAAATTTCTGATGCTGTCAGCAGGAGGATTTTATAAGAAGGTGCTGGCTTTTCTCAAGGTATTTGTATGGTTGCTATCTGTAAAACGTAAAAAACCTACAAACTAGTTTGTCCTTGTTGCTGTCACAAAGGCTGGCCGCTGAAATATGGGGAGTGTCAGTTAGAGTTGCTAAAAGATCTGGCTTGTGAAAATATTTCTGAAGCTAGGGAGCCAAGTTTTGCCCTGGGCTACACACAAATAATCTCATTCAACTGCAGCATCAGTGCTGCAGGAGTGGGGAGCCTGCAAGCAGCAGGTCTGTGTCAGCACAGGACAGCAGAGAGGGGCAGAGGAGGCAGAGAGCCCAAAGCATACTTTCCCCCAGCCACCCACTTTCACAGTGGGGCTGTGGCCTTTTTCCATCTAGTCTTTCAAAAAGTCTGGTAGTAAATGGGACAATATTCCTGACTATGTGTGTACCTGCTAAAAATACAGTGAAATGAGTGAGAGCTGGCCAGGTGATCTGGGCAGCGTCACCAACACACTTTGGAGAATGAGCTTGCAAGGAATGAAAGCAGAGAGCTGACTCTCTTAACAAGACTGAATTTGTTTTTCTAAAGCCCTTTGAAATCCTTCTGGGCAGAAGTTTTTAATTGCAACGTGATTAGGAGGAAAGTTAAGGCAACTTATAGTTAGGCTATGTTATAGATTCCAACAGGAGATGTATCAAATGCCTGGAAGGAAAGTATGGCTATTTTGGTTTGCAAGGCAGCCCAGGTTTTGTGGAGAAATGCTGTTTCAAAGCTCTAAGGCAGACACAACACGTTTCCTGAAATAATACCAGCAGTAATCCTTTCAAACATCCCCAAGTGTATTGGCTCATGCATGTTTTAAAATTCTTTCTCCGTTTTGTTATAAAAACTTGCATATTTTTCTCCCCTTCACCATATGAAAATCTTCTAAGAATTTTTTATGAGCTTTTGTAGACTTCAGAATAAGCTCTCCTTCCCCTCCCCTTCCTTACTTTCTAATCCAATTTAGTCAGATAGTTACTTCAAATCCCTTGGAGGCCTGTAGTTTGTTCATTCTCCCACAGTGCTGAGATTTCCCTCCAGCCCAGCTGGCAGGAGTTTTTAGAAATAACAATATCGCAGGGGGAAGGAGCTGAAGCTTGAATGGGGTCTTTTGTCCAGGTCTCTATGAAGCCAGATTAATTATGCATTGCAGAACACAGTTTAAAGCTCTGAATTAGGTCCTCATTGCAATGAAAGGAGAGCACAGGCTTGAAAACTGAAAGAATTCCCATTTCCATCAGAGGGACAGACGTATAATGACTGAAAGCAGGAAGAATTTTTGAAAATTGCAATTAAACAGTATTTTGTATTTACCACTCAGTAGCAGTTGTCTTAAGCATTTACAAAAGTGATTCTTTGACATTTTTTCACATGATCACTCCATAGGTGGCTGGACTTTGAGGATTTTCAAGTCTTTTCTGTGTTACTAGGTTACTCTTGAAAGTACTTGTGCTTTGATGAATGAGAGTGGGTTTTTCTGTCCAGCACTTACCTGAATAGAGGTCTTTAAAACCTCAGCAGTACAATTAGCAGGCAGTCAGATGATACTGATGGTACAGGAAAAAAGCAAAGGGTTTCCTCCTTTATTTCTGGGGATTTTCTAAAGCTGTCTGACCCAGTGTGATGTGCAATAACAACATTTTTCTTGGTCTCCCTATGCACTTTAATTCCAGTTTGAGGAAAGTAGAACTCTTTCACGGATAATAAGTTCATAATGTTCTACAGCTGCCAAATAAAAAGTTGTCCACAAGGCATTTGTATTCATAAGGACCCTTTCTGTCAGGGTGGGGGATTGTGTGTTGGGTAGAGGACTGGGGTCAAAAGAGGGATAAGGAAAGGGTTAGCTATGAAACCTCTTACCTTAGAAATCCTTAGTACTCTAGGTATGACCACACTGGGAGGGAGGGAGGGAGGGAGTGTGAGCAAAATAAACAGATGATTTTCCTTTTTATCATGTTCTCAAAATCCCACATATGGCATAACACTATGTAAAATAACTATAACATGTTGAAGTCTACAATTCAATTAATTTTAATTAAAATGTATAAACTGTGAACATCCAAAGAGGTAGCCAAATGCATACTTAGAAGGAAAGA
>NW_008604826.1:109924-119762 GCF_000691845.1 Merops nubicus
AAGAGTGCTTTGGGACTGAGTAAATTTACTGAATCACACTAGAAAATCAACAAGTAGGAACTTAGTGTAGAAGTCATTTGATACAAATATTATGCAGGAGAAGCATTTTATACAGAGGAAATGCACATATTAAGTCAGAGCACTCTTTGATGTTCAGCACTATGTGATGAACATAATGGCATTGTCTGTCTGCTGCTGTCCAGCTGTCTGTCATACTGTGAAAAAACCCAGCAAGTTCCTTGTTATTAACCTGAGTACAGCTGGAATTACTATGGTAACATACCTAGAGCTGGCACAACCCTGTGGTCAAAAGTCCTGCTCCCAGGCATGCCAGGTCTGAGGGGATCTGTGAGCTAACTGTGGAAATCAATAACGTGTTTGGTCAACATTTGAGGCACGTGATTCTCCCTAGCTTGTCTCCATGCTGCTCCTCTGGAAGCATAAAGAATTCTTTGAGAGCTATGTTGCCCCAAAGCATTTGCTGCTGGCAGGGAGTGGAGGAATGGGCACCTTTGGCAATGCTCTCCTGCAGTTTGTCCTAGGGAGGGCACAGCATCAGAGTGAACGTGGCTGTGCAACACCAGTTCCCAACTAGTGTGCAGTTATGGAGAAGCCTCCTCCAACTGGCCCAACTTGCTCTCTTTATGGTGCCAGAATGGGGCTGGCTGAGAGGGAGTGCTAAGTGTGTTGTGACCCCTTGCTAAAGCACGTCCAAGGCTGGTTTACCAGTTACCTCTAATTCTCTTTGCTTCTCCATTGCTCTTTTGCAACAAGAGGCGAAGTGCCTTGTTTTGCTTCTCTCTGTGCTTGCCCTGGATTGAACCAACTGGAGTTATTAGAACTTCCCAAATTCTTTCCAAAACTCAGATTGAAATAAGGTTTCTGAGATTTGAAAGAAATAGGAGTGCTTCCTACTGTGATCTCATTTGCAAGCATCTGTGCCAGGGAAGGGTGGAAATAGCTCTCACTAACTCGAAGTGCTTGGTGAATAAAAGCTCCAGAGAAGTTAATGCCATACCCAGGTCACCAGGTCTGCAAGACTGGTTTAGCTCTTAATATCTGCCATCTGAACCTTGTCTTCAGTAGGTTTTGGACCACACATCAACTCTGTCCAGGTGGTCTCTAGGAAATATGAACAAAACTCAGGCTGGCCTGATAACTTGCAGAGTAGCAGTAGACCTCACCACGCTAGTCACAATGCTGTTCACAAGCGACCTTTTCTGTGTCACTGATCTTGAAATAAAAACAAAAGTTGTTTTTAGGGTAAGAATACATGGAGAGCTAGAGCTATCCACAGCTTTTCCCCACAAAACATCTTCTGTGAGAAAGCTGAACAGGATGAAACAAAGTGTACTGCAAAGTGTTGGCTTTGATCTGCCAACAGAGGGGAAAAAGGCTTGCTGTGGAAATGTGCCTCTTTTTAAGGAAACCCTTTTAATTGTCTGCAACACAGCCTACCTTGCACCAGTCTGCTTGGAAGCTGCCATAGTTAAGATCCTGGGAGTCTCACTTGGAGCCAGGAGGTCTCTGGGCTTCCAGGCCTGCGTCAGTGAGTCTGCAGGCTTGGGCTCAGCTTTTTGGGGCCACAGGATAGCTGGGCTCCCAGACATCAGGCTGAGAGCAAAACAAAGGATTTCACAATCCTCCAGAATCATGTGTTGCGTGGTGAATCTCAGTCTGAAAGTCTTTATATGAGAGAAGCATTTCTATTAAACTGAAAATAAATTCATCCTCCTGCCTTAAACATATAGTTAGTAAAAACTGCAAAGATAATTAAGTTGATGCCAAGGCTGGGAACATCATGTCAACTTTTTACCTCTTGAATGTCTGTTATCTGAACATTTTGGACAATCCTGTCAAAAACACTCTAGTAATGGTATATATTTAATCCATTTCTTCCTGAAACCTCAGCTCTTCCATTTGGAGTAGTTTTGAGTTTCTCCAGCAGAAGATCAGATATTTTTTAGGGTTCTTAAAAATGCCACTTAAAAAAATTAACTCTTCGCTTTTAAAATCCTGTCTAGTTTGAGTGCCTGTTGAAATCTATTTTTGTTATTCTTCTCACTGTCCAATTCAAAAATAAAACTAAGAAACGTGCCTCTAATGTCTGAAAGTGATCAAAGTACTCAATATCAGTAATGTTAATATAAAGCTGAAGACAAGAGTTCTGTGTGTTGGTATTACATGAACTTCAAAGCACCAAACCAGGATTGTCATAGTGACTGATACAGAGATGTCTCTGTTAGTGGGAGATAAGGAAACATTTTAATGATAGTTTGTTTTACCTCTTTTTTTCTAAATGGATCTTGAAGTTATTTTCTTAAGCTGTACAGGGACAGTTTCAGGGGCCCTAAAAATGCTTAGCTTTGCCTAGTTACACTGTAAAATCCTGGGCCTTCAACACTTGAAAATCTAACATGCCCCTGTATGTGGACATAAGGGCTCAGATGCAGTGTTCAGCAGTTTTGGCCCAAATAGCCCTTGTCTTTTAGCCAGAGTATTTGTTTTCAACGTCAAAAATTATTGCCACTCCCCCTCCTCCCCTTTTTTTTTTTTCCTCTGTGAGATTTTTATGTGTGTTGCTCTTACTGAACTAGTTTAGTTTCTGAGTTCTGCATCTGTGCAGTTCTAAAGAAATCAAATATTACAGCTGGATACTGTGAGATCAGCCTTGTCACTGCCCTGGCCTCCCATTTACCATGAAAACAAACACAGCTCTCTTCTCATGTCTGCCAGCAGGAAGGGGGTGGGGAGGCATGCAGAGAGTCAGGGGAAAGTTTTTTCTTCAAAAAGGAAGAAGGTCAACTATTTTGGGAAACTAAAACCACTCGGCAATTAGAAGAATTCTTTTCTCTCTGCTCAGTGATTAGAGAGGTCTGCAGGCAAGCAGTAATTGCTGCAAACAGTAGAGCCATGCAGATGGATGAGAGGTAAACACTTCTCTTTGCCTTTGCAGAAACATGTCTTTGCAGGAGATGAAGTGGATAATGCAAGGCATTTTGCTGAGCCAACAGTTAAATTATGACACTGAGTCTATAAATCTGTGCTGGATAAGTCAGTTCTTCAGGTACAGTCAGTCAGCTGATGCTGGAGGCAGAGACTGTGTGACTGATTTCCACCCATTGCTTCTGACATCTCTGTGGCACTTACTGTGTTTCTTAAGGCTGCATTCACCTAGGACAGGGAAGGAAACAGATCTTGGAGGAATTCTTACTTGAGAGGTGCAACGCAATGAAAAATTGGAATTCAAGCTGGAAAAAAAAAAAAAAAAGGAAAAAAAAAATTTCCAAAGATGACAAGTTCCATATTTGCCTGAAGAAACTGAAGAATATCTGGTTAACACAGCTTTGTTTTTTGTGGGGTACTTTGGCTAGCTCTGGGCCTCCTGCCAGGAGTTCAGGTGTCTCTACACTCTTCTGGCAAGCAGAGCCTCAAAGGAATCCATACAGAAAAATACAGACACATTCCTCATTACTCTCTTTCATGTTTGTGAGTGCCCTTAATTTTTTTAGGTTTCACCTCATGCCAATCTATAGTTAGAAAGCTCTAGTATAGGCTAGAATCTGCAAAGTGTATTTTTGAAATGACCTATTTGTTCTTCTGTTCTGCTAATGAGTTTTCATGTCATGAAAATTCCCTCAGCTTTTTTAGGACTTTATTCCAAACCCTGATACTTTTTGTTGAAGAGGTTTGTTGTTTGTTTGTTTTTTTAATAGATGTATTACTTTTCTGTGTTTACAGTTATAATTTGTTCCTTCCATTCTTTAGTGCTTACGCTGCAAATACTACCAGACTGCTGTTTACAGTCCTTTCTCTGAGAGCTCTTAGATGCACTATAAATGTGTTTAAACAGAAACTTAAATAACAATCTATTGCAAAGCTCATTTCAGGAACTTCCCTAGTTTTCATCATATGGTTCTGGGAACGTGATGCCCAACTGACAGTAGTATTCCATGTAGGATCATATGGGAACTGTATAAAATGAGACCTTTTAAGATGTCCAGCCTGCACTATCTCATATGTGTGCAACACAAAGTTGTATTGATCTTTGCAGCTGTGTTGCAAGCTGTTGTATAACTGGCTGTCTGCAGTCACTCCTGGGTGTCCTTTGTTCTTCATTCCTTGAGTTTTTTTCATCTGATTGTGGACATACATGAGGATATCTTCTTCCAGGTAGATTTAACCATTTGTGTAGTTTTCTAGTGGCCATGCCTCTTTTTTCTTTGGTAGTACCTGTGGAAAACATTCCACTTCTCCCATATCCTTTAGGAAAAACTATTGTACTATAACACCAAACTAATTTGTCTCTGCGCTTTCAATGAGGTTTTGGCCAAAATACCTAGGAAAGATATTCAAATCATGCTGTTCAATGCATCTATCTTGTGGTTGCTAGAAGTGAGTGCCTCAATGTAGAAGTGTCCTGGAAGGCACCATAAGTCCACAACACTGGTAGGGAATTTGTAGCCTTTTCTTTGTCTTAACTGGAGCTCCTTCTGCAGTATTTACAATTTTTTTTGGCCATAGGGAATGTGTTTTCTTTCTCCATCTCCATGATAAAATAATTCCTACTCAGATTGTACTCTAGTTGAGATTTGTGCTGCCCTCTTCATTTGCCTGCCCTGCTGTGCATGTTCACTGGCTTTACAGGCAGTGAGTGCTGTATTCAGAATGCAGTGAGGGGTGACCTGCAAGAGTCCTGAGAGGAAGGTCCTTCCTTGGTGTCAGATGTGCACAGCCTTCTCAGGCCATATCTGCAATATCCTTTTCTTCCCCAAATTCCCATTGTTGCCACCATTAAAAAACCTGCTTCAGACATGGTTCTGAGCAAAATAGTCCGATGATTTTATTACAGTATTTCCAACCTTTTCAGAGCAAGTAGTGACAATATTTGCATTATCATTGTGTTAAAAATTATTTTTGTGTTTTATTTTCACTATATATTTTAAATAATATATGAGGCAATAGAAAACAATATTCTAGTTTTATGTATTTATTTTTAAATTAAAAAGGTTATGTGTCTTCTGTAACATTTTGCTGCCAATAGTAGCATGGACTGGAGGGTAATAAATTTAGGAGATCTGGTGTGTCCAGCATCTGAGATAGCTGTTTTGTTTCCTTCAGGTCTTTTTGAGATCACATACCTTTGCTACACAGAGTTAAAATACTTTGAATGGTCCAGAGGGAGGAGGAGATGTGAATGAGATTTTGCCCCACAGTCAGATAGCTGTCTCAAGTCTTTCATCTGACAATGCTTGTGCCTCTCCTGTGCTGATCACAAGATCATTAGATTAGGAAGAAAATTAGTGAGGCTGTTACTAGGCATAAAATTCTGTCATGTGTTGAGATCATTATGCATTTGTCGACTCCTACATCATTAGCTTAAATTGCCAGCTCATTGGGATGCATAATTACTCTGCTTTAAGTTCATGATGTTATTTTTCAAATTACTCTGTGATGGGACTGCCACTAAGCAGTACTACTTGGAAGGTCTTGGAGCAGATTTAGCCAAAGGTTAAAAAATGGCTATTAATGCAATCCCAAACATTTATTCTTTGATTGCTCATCTACTTTTCTCAGATGTCATCCTGTGAATGCAGTATGACACATAAAATAACCCCAGTGAAACCCTCCAACAAATATTTTGGTACAGTAGGTGCATGATTCATGAGGCACTGTTCTGCCAGCACGTGGACAAGTTGTTTTTCTCCTGTTTATTATTAACTACTCAGAATCTTATAAACTCCTCTAATATTGCACTTCTTCAGTGTTTATTTTGGAGATTACAGATTTTCCTTTATTTGAGATGCTACAAACAATCTAATTTAATGAATCATTGTGCCATAGGGACTTGTATAATTAATGTTTTTAATAGAAGCTCCTGGCATCTGTAAGTTGTTTCACACTGAGTGGAGGTTGAGTGTGAGTTTTCTCACCATGGCCCAGGATGATCTGTGGTGTAAGTTTGAGACAGACTGATCCAAAGTGGATGCCAGTCAGTAAAAGTAAAATGCATTTCACCTACACTTAGTGGTGTAAATTTGGCTGTAGATGCACATGAGTAAATTACTTCTTGCTTCTTTTTTTTCAACCATTAATAGGGAAAGCCCTGTGTCCAGAGGGTGATTCATCTGAACTGTGTAAGCCACCCAAAACTAGGATGAGATGAATACTTTCTGGTAGTCCCTAATTTTCTCTGTTGAATAGCGTGCAGATATCCTAGATGAGTTGTAGAGAAGGTACCTGATTTTTACACAGGTAAAAGCAGATGGGATGAATTTTGCCAACAAAGACAGACATGGCATCCAAACAAATGTAAACTCTACTACTTCAAGCAGCTTCTCACAGTTTAAAATGGAGTGAGATTTAAAGAGAAAAAAACTGGCATATACCACTGAAATGGTTTTTGGTGCATATTTCTGAGAAACTTAGAAGGATTTAATGGAAGTATGATGGTGAATGAAAAAATGATCTTCTTTATTCAGCATAAGTACAAACAAAACAATACCTTAAAATTCATTGACTAGTTGCACAAAATAAATATGATTTGATTAACTTGGATGGTAGGAATTTGTGATAGTTCTGTATTGCTACTTTCTGAGTGTGCAGAAGCTTCAGTTTATAAGGTATTCTAGTGAAAATCTGTTTCAGAAAGCAGGACTGAGACTTTACCAGGGGATGAGAGTTTGCCATATCCTGTTCTGATGAAAATCCTTGCAGCGAGTCTTAACTGACAGTGCTGAGAAACCAAGTGGAGCAAACTGGTGAAGATGGCTATTTTCACTACAGTGCTTTCCACAGTCACCCAACTTTCTTCAATCCATTGTGTATTTTGGCAATAAGGCGAGTAGCCTGTGTTCTTTGAAGCCAAAGTTGGACCTTATGAACATGTTGTAATCGTTTTGGAGATTAGATACTAAAATAAATTCTCTTCCTTCAGTAATGGTTTTTAAAAGTGTCCAGGTTCTTGTATCTTTATGACTGCTGCTGAAGTCAACAATACCAGTCAGAAAGTGGTTTATGGCAAAGGATTCATTTCAGGAATGGTTTTTTTTTTCATTCTGGTTTATATGGTCATAACTTGTTTTTCTTACTCATATCACCATCTAAGTTGGTTCCTTTCTGTTTTCCAAAGCAGTGCCTGGGCGTTCTCATTCTCTTCTCACTCCAGATCAATACTGAAGTGACTTCTGTTTTCTAATAGTGTCAATACCACTAGGCCAAGGTACATTATTATACTCCTTGTTTACATTGAGGCTAACTCAAGGATAACAGGCAAATTCTCAAGTTTTAGCTAACATTGTATTATAACTCTTGCAGCTAATCAACAATTTGCTCAAAATGTACTTTAGAACTGGTATTGAAGACTTTGTTGGTTCTTTCCAGTTACATGCATTAACTGTGTTTGTGTGTTTTCCTTTGCCTTACAAAGCCAATAAAATCTTTAGCAAATTGCTGTTTTGTGTAGATTCATAGGCAATTTGCATTATTTTGCAAAACATGTGCAACATAAGTGATTCATTAAGATTTCAAAGCTTAATACGCTGGAGGAAGAAAAGAAACCAAATTACATAAACCCTTGTAGCAATAAATATTTTATTTTGCTTATGTTGTGATATTCAATGACTGTAAGCTATACAAATCAGAATTTCTATTCCTTGCTTATGTAGCTGCTGCTTTTATGTGTTTCATTCATAATGTTTTTTACATGAAGAAGCAAGCTGACACTTGCCATGTTTTCAGTTCATTATTCTTGGAGCTCTGGATTAAGATGACAATCTATGAGTGCTTGAATCTGTGAACCTTGTTTGATTTCTGTAGGCATAGGTCCAATGTCAGGATATCTGAAAAAATTCAAAGAATTTTAAAATGAGTTTGGTAGTATTAGCCCTTTCTTCTGGTTCTAAAAACTGAATCAGGGCTTGTGTCTTGTGTAGCCTCCTGTCCTGTGGTCAGTTAAGCAGTATCGCCTGAATGTCACTGGGAATTCAGGGAAGCAGGACTCGTGAGATTTTGAAGTGGTTGTATGATCTGAAGTCTGACTGTAGGCAGTTCTGGTTGGTGGGTTTTTTTGTTTCATTTTGGAGTTTCTTGTAACTAGAAACTTGAACCTGTAGCACTCAAGTTCTGTGGCAGATTCTCTCGTTGACTTGAAAAGGTGGTCAACATTTCTGTGTCTCGGGTATAAATTAATCTTTGTTAGCTTCACTGCAAGAATTAACTAATATTAGGAGTTGCCACAATAAAGTGAAAAAGAATCTTGATTCTGATTCTTGGTTTTCGCTTATCCTTCCTTATTTAACAGTAGTAATTTTAGGTGTTCCTTTTATAGGTACAGTGGTTTTCCTCCATGTATATGGCTTGAGGCTTGTCAGACCATAAATTGATAGAATGGAAGTCCTTGTGAGCTTTGTCTAACTAAGAATTGAAGACTGAATTAAAGATAAAAGGTGCCTGACAATTTTCTATTGCCTTCCTTTTAAGGATCACCACTTCTAACCCTGAGGGACACTGCAGGGAAAATTTAAAAAAAAGAATCCCTGAAATTTAAGATAAAATACTTGAAGAAAACATTCCTCATAAATCTAAGTAATTAAAGTATTTAAAATTTAACTGTGTCTGAAAGCATAATAAAACTTTCTGCCGCTGTTTTAGAAATAATTTTTATATTCTTCATCTTTCATCTCCTTTATTTCAGCACATGATGAAATACATTGAGATTTACAAATGGATATTTTATCTGTCAGTCTGTGTAATTGTGCCCTGCAGGTTTCTATTAGTAGGCTCTTCCAATACCTTGTAAATCATTACTTTAACATTAAAGACATCTTTCCCAGATATCCTTGCTCCAAGTATCTGTGCTGAAGTCTGCTGAAAGAAATGGGGATCCTTTTACTGACTGTCATGGATCAAACCTCTGAAAGATACTTTGGCCTAAATTTCATGTTTACTTAGACACAATGATCCAAATAAAATTTCACTCTTCTTTAAATTATGAACTGTTTGTTAACTATATTAACAGCTACACTGGAAACATTATTGTCAGGAAACACAGTTTAATAATATTTAGAGTTTAAGCCTGTGTTTTGATAATATATTTGATAAGGGCATTTAATAAGGACATTTAATACTAATTCTGACTCTTCTTGCAATTTTATTTTTTTTTTTAATTTTTATTTTCTCTATTTAAATTTTATCAAGGGAGGAAAACCCATCTTGCTGTTTACATGCTGAACTACATGGACTAATACTTACACATTTATATACTGACATAAAAACATTTAATACAGATTGCAAGAGAGAGCTGTCCTGCCTTCTTTCCTCTTCATGCACTCTAATTTAGATACCTTAAATAATGACATGCTCTTATCTATGTGCCTGATTGATTTTAATGATATTAAAGTGGCAGAGTGACTGCAGATGAAATTCCTCGCTCAATAAGTCATCCAATAATTATATCTGTGAAAAGTTTCAGAATTTTCCTGAAAAGTGCCTCAAATGATTCCATCAGGAGTAAAGCTCATTTCTGGGAGCCAGATTGCTCTGAAATTTAGGTCTTTACTCTCACAATTGGGTCAGAAGAGCTATTCTGTCAATGCTACAATGTGAGGAATATACTTTCAATCCTAAATTGTGTTTCTTTTGCACTTGCCAAGGAAATGAGGATTTTCCAAATGATGAGCAAAGCAAAACAGCCTGTTTCAGAGGCACAGGAGGGGCAAAAATACATATTCTTGATTTTTGTTTTCTTCTGGCAAAATCCAGTGAAGGGGTTTAGGACTGAGAATAGTCTTAAGAAATGAGCAGAGATCGATATGATGGAGGGAGGGAGGGAAGGAGG
>NW_008604827.1:0-17924 GCF_000691845.1 Merops nubicus
ACAGATGCTCTCTGTTAACCCCTCTCCGTTCCCAAAAGGGGGTGAAAGGGAATAAGGAAAAGACACTTACAGACTGGAAAACTAAAACAACTTCAATTAAAAAAAATCAATAAACTGAAAGATATACAAATATATACAAACCCAATATTGAACCCAACCCCACCTGCCCACGCCCTCCTGATGACAATTATGTCACTGTCACCACTGATGCTGGGGAGCAGGCTCTGGGCAAGTCCCAGACTGGACACAGTGGCGGAAAGGAAACAGATTCAGGATTCTGGAACTGGATTCAGGAACACACAGGTCAGGATTGAAGGCAGGATGGACAGAGTCCTTCCCAGATACTGGCCATTGAAGAAGAGAGCTTGACCCTCGTGATCCCTCAGCTTTATACTGAATATGACATATATGGGATGGAATACCTGGCTGGTCAGTTTAGGGTCACCTGCAGTGCTGTCCCCTCCTCTCTGCAGGTACAAGCTTTTACTTTCTGCACCCCTCAGTGAGGTACACAAAATTTAGCAGTGACCTTGGTCTGCACAGGAGCAGCCTTTCTGCACACCAGTCTTTGCTAGTAACGCTAAACATCAGGCATTACCGCTGTTAGAAATACTCTGCTGTTCATTTCAGCAAGTGCAGTTACTTAGAAGAGACTTAGCTGAAAAGTAAAATCGTTGAACAGAATTAGTTCTGTTCTAGCTCAAACCAGGAGTATGACTTAAAAGGTGTGGTATCTTTCCATGTCTTATGAGTAGAGCAGCATTTTCCCAGCAGCTGAAGCCACGTCTCCCAAACCTACAGACAAAATGGATTGCTCCATGCCGAGTCCAGCTACCACAAGTGGGAAGTTAATTCGCACATCATCTAGTGCAGCATTTCCTTGAAGACCCAAGAGTTTTGGTGGCAAGCCCCACCAATGACAATGTAGCCCCTGTAGTGCAACAGGACCACCTTCACAATTGGAGCTCTTACACCTTTTATCCTAGTTCCTCAAAAGAAATTTCACATCATTTCCTTTGAATTTTCCATGTTGCTCTTTTCCATTTTCTGCATGGGAAGGCAGACATTAGAATGGACCATCCATGGGGTGGGGTGATGGGGGAATGTAGTAACACCTGGACCTTTCATCTGCGTGTCTTACAAATGAGGTGATTGTGGAAGCCATCATAGATTTGCTTTAAACTGCCCTAAGCAATGCTCCAACTTGACTTATTTTTTAAAAAATAATGTTTCAAATGGCCTACTACTTTCAAAAAGGCACTCATTTACTTCATTTAATTCAAAGAGGATTTTTGTAGCACAGTTTGATTAGACAGAACTCAGCACATCTGAGTGAAGAGAGCTCTACAGAGGGCTCATCAGTAAATGAACACCATGGAACCGCTTGATATCTAAAAGTAACATTAATATTAGATGCTAAAAGCTAGTACTTAAGCACCATGTGCCAGCCCCCTGTGGTAACACCCTCATGAGGTGCAAGAGGCCAGCAATGCTCCAGCTGTGTGTTTTCTGAGGACAGTCTTCAGGGGCCTGAATAGAAGACAAGAATCTGAAGCACATGTGGCCTGCCACTGTGCAAATCCTATTTAATGCAAGGGAAATAAACTGTTAACTCCCTGAAGTTTGGAGCATTTCTTGGTTTAGTTGTAAAAATCTCCTTCCCTCTTTCTTTTCAACCCTATTAGCCAAGCAGCTCAACAAAGACCTCGGAGAAGAAACTTTATTATTGGTTCTTCTGCCCCCCTCAATAATATAAATTCAAAAGACAGGCTCAAGTGAGAGAACAGGCACTGCTGTTAGCCCCTGCTTGCTGGAAGGAACGCAGTCCTCTACAGTGCAAGTGCGCTCACGATGCAGCTCCTTACACCTTGGCACAGAAGCCAGACTTTGGCAGCAGGAGGTAAACCTGCCTAGAAGTGGCAAGAAGCAGGATCTCGTCCAAGCTCTTAGTTTCAGCTCTGCAGAATCACTCTTTGAGCAAAGCACCCACATATTCAGCTGTAAAACAAAGGCCAAAATGTTACACAACACTTAAAAAAAAAAAAAAAAATCGGTTAAGAGGACTCTAGAAAGAGTCTGAGTGAAACAGCTGCAGTTTGCTGCTTTATGGCCCATCCTGTGGATCTTCCTTGCTCCATGTACTTTATAATTTCTCTTAACCTTTCATGCAAAAAGGAAAAAAAAGTCTTATGATGCAGAAAACATTCAGAAAAATGAAGAGTATCACTCCAGCTAGTCCTCCGCCTCTAAAGACAGTCTGCCATAGTTACGTTCATCAGTCTGTGGTGCAGTGGTTTTACACTGCAGGCACTTCTTTCAGCTAGAAATATTTTTTCTCATCTCAGCACTTCACTAGCAGTAATAGAAGATTATTATATTGTTGATTCTGTTTTTCTAACATCTATAGTAAGAACTGTGTATTTACTATACAGACAATAAAAGAACAGACAATAAAAATAGCTTATGCTTTTTGCATCTACAAATGTGGTTGGAAACTAACTGGTTTATACATTTTTAAAGTCATTTGATTTCATCTACCTGGTCCAGTGGAAGATGTCCCTGCCCATGGCAGAGAGGGTTGGAACTAAGTGATCCTTACAGTTCCTTGCAACCCAAACCATTCTGTGATTCTGTGATTTACTCTTGGACAATCTAAGAATCCAACATTTCACAAGATATATTATTCTTGACACTATGTAGCTTTGTGTTTGTGTAAAGAGTAAGCTATCCTAGAAACACTACTCATGACTCACATATCATGTCTCAGCTAAGATTCTAATTCTCACAGAAATTATTCTGGTTGTGAAAACTCAAATGTGTCAATACATCACCTGAAGGTTTGGATGAGTACATAAACGAAACAGGTTTTGTTTCTATCTTTTTTTGTTACGTTCCTTTTCATTACAATAATTACATTTTATTATTATAGTTATTATGGTTTGGTTTATTTTATTTATTAAATTGGTTTTATATCAACCCATGAGTTTTACTTCTTGTTCTGATCCCTACCCCACTGAGGTCAGGGACAGGAGTAAATGAGCAGCTGTCTGATGCTTAGTTGCTGGCTGGGGTTAAAACTATGACATATTCAGAAAGATTGAAAGTTAAAGGAACAATACCACTTCATTTCACAGTTGTGCACTATTACTTTAACTAAACATCCCTTCTTATGAGTGACCTTTTGAGACCACTAGGTGAGAAGGAAGAGCATTTTGGTCATACTCAGTGGCTGGTATTTATGTCCTGCAAATGGAGTCCCGAGTCAGCAGATCCCCTGGCAGGGACCTGGGAAGGCAAAGGACGGTCTCCAAGTGCCACCAGCTGGGCTGTCCCCAGCCTGCAGTGACACCTGCCGGCACAGCCTCGGGGGCAGCAGCTCCCGGCTCCTCCGCGAAGCCACCCCACCACCGCGAGGGAGCTGGAGGCGGGGAGTCAACACGGCCAGCCCACCTCCCCGGCACACAACAAGGCTGCTTGAGAAGGAAGCTACTCACTTCACCATTAGTGCAGCAGCTTTTCTTTGTTTGTCTTTTAAAATAAAAGATGGGTGGGTGCACAACAGATTTAAGAAGGTGAAGTGCTGGGGTTCAAACCCCCAGCCCTGAATGAGGGCTGGCATATGGATGATGTCCACAGCCAGGCAAGAAAGACACTCCTGACTGGTTTTCACCCAGGGGCTGGCCAGGCTTGGGTGGGAAATGATTAGGAGATCACCACCAGGTGTTTCACCTCCAAGTTCAGAGCATAAAATCTGGCTCTGCCTGCAGTGAGTATACTATGTAGGAGTTCCAGTTACTGGAAGGGTCCCTCAACTGCTCATTGTAGGTAGACCCCCTGCTGATGGCAGGACATCAATATGGCTGGGAGCGGAGGGAAGAATACATCCATGACGATGGCACCATTTTATGGTCATGCCCACACAATTGGAATTGGAGTGGTTACTGGTTCCTTGGTTGATTTGCTCCTGTTGTTGATTTGTCTTGCACCACAAGTAAGTGTATTAACCTTTTCATTCTTCTGGTGGTTGGCCTCCTCATATCCCTCATACATGCTTCGGAAAACTGGAGGCGGGGATTGGCATGTGTGCTCTCTGTTAATTATAATGTCCCTCCTATTGGAATATGTGGTCAGCCTAAGACAAAGACAGTGTCTGAACTCTCTCCAGCCTCAGAATTATCTGGTTCTAGAAAAAGTAAGTAAGATAGATAGAAAAAAAAAAAACCCTTACCACATTCATCCTTGTCCTGGTTTGGGCCAGGGTAGGGCTCATGTTCACGAGTGGCTGCAGCTGGGGTAAACAATTGAACCAGCCAGTGGGGTATTTGATACCATAACGGTGTCATGCCCTCTATACAAGGGCTGGGGCTGCCCAATGGAGCAGGCATTTGTTTTCAGCAGATAGCATTAGCTTGCAGCTGGAGCACAAAGAGCTGCATCTGGGGTAAGAGCTTTACTACCACTTGCTTTAGATGTTGTTCTGTAATTATTACTGTTGTCTGTCCTCCCTTTGTATTGTTCCGTTAAACTGTCTTTATCTCAACCCATGGGCTTTTGTTTTCTTTTCCTCCTGATTCTTCTCCCCTAAGATGGGGAGTGGAGAGGAAGAAGTGACCAGCGGCTGCTGCTGTTTGGCTACATGAAGGGTTGAGATGACACAATCTGAACAAAGCATGTTAAAATAATTTTGCCATACACACTTTTGGTATTAGTTGACTAGGCCACGTTCAGTGTTGGCTGTTTTTTATCCTGTGGTGGTGTTCTGTAAACCCTTCTGTACTCTGTGCTCCCTGTAGTGATGTTTATCATCTTGGAGAAACAGATGAGAACTCTCGTGTTGCTGTGCTGGATATTTGCAAGCTACGACGTAATTATACCACTAGTCACAAAGCCAAGCTGGTATGTGGACATGGCATTGTCATTTGTTAGTCAGTCTATAGGCAGGACAGGAGAGGAAACTCTCAGCTTTTGAAAAATTTTAATAGCCTTGGGATGCCCAAGCCTCTTGTTGCTGTTTTCTAAATGTGGCCCAGGTCTTGTTTGGGGTCATGAAACATTTTTTCAAGAATACTGCCCAGAAATCTGCCCCGAGGCAGGATAGTTAAGTGCAGTAGGGTGTATAGGAGAGTGCCTAGGGCAGTGGCCACTTCCCGTGTTTTGGAATGCCACCCTGGAACAACTGCAGAGTCCTAACAAACTAACAGAATATGTGGAAAAAGTGTGCGGTCAACCTGGCAGTGCCCAAGAGATGCAAATCACTGCAATGTGCTGGGGTCTGGCCCATGCCTACAGAGTCCTTTTCAACACTATTTGGTGCCCTCAAGGAAAAGAGAAGATCTCTGAACCCAAAAACAGACTGGCAGGTGCAGCAGCTATTCTAGTCCTTGTGACAAGCACTGTGGCTACTCAGACCCTGGTGGTAGGTGCTGCACCTGAACCAGAGAACCAACCTGTGCTGGCATCAGTCGCCCCAGTACAGGAAAAGAACTATATGAAAAAATCAGTTTGCTTTGCAGTGGATGACGATGAACCAGGGTCATCACAAGAACACGTGGAAGAGTCAGCGGTGGTCACTCGATCCCTACCCCTGAGTGAACTCCGAGATATGCGGAAGGATTTCAGCGGTCATCCAGGCAAGCGCATTATCACCTGGCTGCTCTGATGCTGGGATAACGGGGCTGGCAGTTCAGAATTGGAGGGGAAGGAGGCCAAGCGGTTGACAAGGAGGTTGGAAAATGGACACAAGCCCTCAGCCTTGGAGAAAAGGTACCTCCAAGGTACCTTTCAGCTATCTCCAAATGTACCTCTTCAAGGGAGACATTACTCCTCACCTGGACAAGGGGACCACCACGGAGAAAGGTAACCGGTACCTAAAGGAACTAGCTGTGCTGGAGGTGCTTTATAGTGATCCGAGTGACAGTTACTTGCAGATCCAGATGAAGTCCAGTGCATGCCACCAATGTAGCAGATGTTCCTGCAAAGCGCACCCCCACCATTTGCCAGCTCAGTGGCAGTAGTGTCCCGGAAGGATGGCCAGGGAGAAATGGTGGACGAATTGGCTGTCTGACCCTGGCAATATGAAGGAAGTTGCTCTTCCTATGGGACTGCATTTCAGCTCTGGAAGAATTGTCCCAGAGGTCCAGCAACTCAGAGGACATGTCCCACTCTCCACAGGCCCATGTCTCAGCTATTAGGAGCAGATGCCCCTCTGGCCAAGAGGAGTATAGGGGGTATACACCACAGGGTACCCTGTGCTTTTACCTATGTGACCATGGAGAGGACATGAAGAAGTGGGATGGAAAATACCCTTCAGTCCTAGCTGCACAAGTACATGAATTGAGAGGGAGTGCAGCTGTGAAAAGAGATTCTTGGAAGAAGAGCACTGCTGCAGTTTCCAGTGGGAAATCCCCCAGACAGAGTAGAAAGGTTGATCTCACTTCTGATCCTCTTGAAGGGACTTCTAACTCATTTTCAGAAGTCAGTGACTCTGATCACAACTAGAGGGACCATGCCTCCAGCCAAGGGGAGAAAGGGGACAACTGGGTTTATTGGACTGTGTGGATCCAATGGCCTGACACATCTGACCCACAGGAATATAAGGTGCACATTTTACCCTGATGGCATCCAGCTCCAGGGGGGTTGAACCCATCTGTATCTCCGAGGTGACAGGGGGATCCCAGCAGCTCACTGTTCTGGAGGCTGAACTGACTGGGAAGGGGTGGCACAAACACCCCATTGGGACTGGCCCAGAGAGGCCCCGTGCATTCTTGGCATAGACTATCTGAGGAGAGGGTATTTCAAGGACCCAAATGGATACTGGTGGGACTTTGCTATAGCTGCCTTGGAGACTGAGGGAGTTGAACAGTTGTCCAGCCTGCCTGGTGTCTCAGAGGACCCTTCTGTGGTGGGGTTGATGAAGGTCAAAGAGCAGCAGGTGCCAATTGCTATCACAAGAGTGCACTGGCGTCAGTGTCGCAGCGGCTGGGACTCCCTGATCCCCATCCAGAACCTGATTCATCAGCTGAAAAGCCAAGGGGCGAGCAGCAAAACTCGCTGCTCCTTCAGCGGTCCCGTGTGGCCAGTGTGAAAGTCGAGTGGAAACTAACAGGGGACTATCGTGGCCTGGATGAAGCTGCACCACTGCTGAGTGCTGCCCTGCCAGAGGTGCTGGGGTTCAGTACGAACTGGAGTCGAAGGCAGCCAAGCCTGATACACCACAACCGATATGGCTAACATGCTTTTAGCAGCAGAGTGCAGGCCACGGTTTGTTTTCACTTGGAGGGGCATCCAGCATCAACTTCCCCAGGGGTGGAAACACAGCCCCACCACTTGGCGTGGACTGACCCAGACTGCATGGGAACAGGCTGAGGCACCCTAACACCTGCAGTGCAGTGACGTTATGGGGCAATACAGCAGTTTTCAAGAAAGACAGGAGAGTAATTCAAATCCTTCACGGGCCTGCACAAAAGACCCAGTTTTTAGGAAGAAAACGGCAAGATGGGTGTCGCCAGATCCCGATGGATGTGATCGACAAGATAACAGCCATGTCCCTGCCAACCAGCAAAAAGGAAACACAGGCTTTCCTGGGCACTGTGGGTTTCTGGAGGATGCACACCCCAGACTACAGCCCTCTCTACCAAGTGACCCAGAATGATTTTAAATGGGGCCCTGAGCAGCAACAAACCTTTGAACAAATTGAATGGGAGATGATTGTGTACCCAGTAGCCCTCAGGCCAGGACAAGATATTAAAAATATGCTCTACACAGCAGCCGGGAGGAACCTGGAGCCTCTGGCAGAGAGCATCTGGGGAGACCCAAGGCCAGCTGGAGCTGGGAGTACAAAGGATCCGAGGCCAACTATACCCCAACTGAAAAAGAGATCCTGGCAGCATATGAAGGAGTTGGAGCTGCCTCAGAAGTGGTCAGCACTGAAACACAGCTACTCCTGGCACCCTGACTGGAGGTGCTGGGCTGGATGTTCAAAGGGAGGGTCTTCTCCACACACCATGTGACTGATGGCACATGGAGTAAGAGGGTTGCCCTGATAACACAGCGGGCTAGAATAGGGAACCACATTTGCTCAGGAAACTTGGAAGGGATCACAAACTGGCCAGAGAACAAAAATTTAAAAATATTAAAATCTTTGACAAGTTAAATCAATATACTGCGTACCACAGTACAGACTCACTGCTAATCTCCAAAATGAGGATGAAAATATACAGCAACATCAGTTTTTGTACTGTTTGTGACTCACCCTCTGCAGGAATAGTCCACAACATAAGGTGTATATGGACCTTGTGCTCAGCCCTGTACTTCCCTGTTGAACACACAAGCCAGAGTTGGCTTGTGAACTGGTACGTGCCTAACGGCTGCAAACTCAGCCCCTAAAAAGCTTCTGCTTCCAAGGCTTTTGTCATACTTTGAGTCACTGCTCTACATTCTGTCATGAAGACATCAAGATTTAAATAATTTATTTAAATCACGGCTACATTTTTTTTTTTTATCAGAGTTTAGTGAGTTGCAAAAGGTAACTTATTTTTCTTTCCCCTTCAGCATTACTTGGATAATGGTAATTTGGGGAATTTTTGTGGCTGGTTGTGTGCAAGCAGGAAGCCAATAATCATTTTGTTTACACAGGTTTCTATACTTGGCAAGTTTCAAGAAATAACTAACTTGAACCAGAATTTCAAACTTAAAGTCTCAAAAAATATAAAGCTAAAGAGAAAACAGTCCATAAAACATGAAACAAAATACTACCAGATTAATTGGTTTGGTTTGATTCCATTATAGCTCCCAGAAATTTTCAATAATAAACTAGTTGTTTTAAAAGGCAGAGACAACATAAGTAACGCCGAGTACATGATAAGCCTCATTAAATGTCTAGAACACCCTTTAGAACATAGTGAATACATTCACATTGTGTTGCTACCTTTCACAACAGAAGTTAAATTAATGAGAACAGAACAATTTTGTTTTGTATGCCAGAACTTTTGCATGTCCTTTCTTCCAGAATATTTGAAAACTAATCTTTTCATAATTTTATCCGTTTTATATAGGAAGGCCTTTTAAGATAAGCCAAGTCATCTGTGTATGACCAGCATTTCATTAACACAAACTTTCACCTTCTTGTTCTAAGCATCATCTGTAGGGCATACTTCCATTTCAAGCTAAAAGGTGAAGGATTTATTAATTATTTTTTAAATTATGTCACCACTCCCAGCATCTGATATATTCTGTATTTCTTCAACTTAAAGCATAATGAATAATTCTAAGCAGAAACAGAACTTCCCACATACTCCTTCCAAGAGTGGAGGACTTGCACTGAAGTTTATTTCCATCTGCCACACACCCTGGACAAAGTAAAATCCTGACCTTCTTCTCCCCAGCAGTTACCGGCGAGGATTGACATTCCAGAAACAGTGACATGAGCAGACGTGCACTTCAGTGTGTGATCTGACATCAGCTGTCAGACTGAAGAGGGAATTCTGTGTAGGTTTTGAATTTATGACCTACTAACAAATTTTATACTCCCCTACTTTTAAGGCTCTTTGCTATGAACCTCTCAAAGGGTTGACTGGGGAAGAACTCTTCATTTTCAACAGAACAGATGACTGGCTTCTAAATAAGAGATATTTCACATCAGAAAAAAAAAAACAAAACAAAAAACAAAACCATTAGAAAACTTTAAATAACATCTCACACAGCATAAGCCATGGCAGGCATCAAGTTCTAACTGCAGAAGAATTACACTGCTTCCCAAGACCCAAGATTTGTACAAATGCTTCTAAGTAGCATTACAAATGTCAGTGAGGATATTGTCAGCTGACTTCCCAGAAATTTCAATTCATCGCTATCTCATTATTTTAGGGAGCAGGTCAGCCCATGTCTTACCACACAGCCTCACCTGTCTTCTTACAAGAAGCGCATGTATAGTCTTTGCATTCCTTTTTAGAGTAAGCCTTTCAAAAAAAGGATTGCAGAAGTTCCCTTTTTTCTTTTTTTTTTCTGGGCAACACACTTGCAAAATGTTCACTCTTGGAGGTAGCACGTATTTGATATTGATTTCATAGGTACATTTCTAAAACGTGGATTGTTGTAGATTTAAGCTGCTGTAGATTTAATAACGCAGATTTCATCATTGTCCTCTTTCAAAATGGCACTAGGAACCTCAGTAAGTAGCACAGGTTTGTCTGCTAAAAATCACTCATTTACAGCGTAGTCTCTTGGCACATTCTGACTGGAATATTATAATGTCTGTCATCTTCAGTTATGAGAGTCACCACGGGCCAGCCCTCCTCCGGGTCGTTGGGGTAATGTGTGATGAACTCACCAGTACTGTATTTGTACAGTCGATACACTTGGATGGTATACTGCAGGGCATAAGCAAGGAGAAACATCTCCACCTGCATTGGGAAAAAAGCAGAAATACAATGTATAAAATTAAACATACTTTTTACAAGCTTTTTCTCGTAAAAATGCTAAAGTAATACCTATCAGATACAATTTTTCACAGAAAAAGTATGAAGTGAGGATGGACTCTAGTTCAGTATCTCAGCCACACACCTCTGAGATGCCACACCTTTAACATGAAGCTCTTCAGACCCAACAATGGCACAGTAGGATATTAGTCCTAAAGAAAAGCTACTTTATACAGAGACTCTACTTCCTTACTGCCACAAACAGGTGGGAAGGACATTCTCTCATATCAGTGTGCACCTTGTTAAGTCACCAAACCAGACAAGAAAGGGTTTCAAGCAACAATTCTTTCCTTCTTAGAGGGTACTCTGAACTCTGCTAGCCAAATAAAAAATAGATGGAAACCCCTTACAAAGCCTGTTGATATCAGAAGGAATTCAGAGAAAGAAGCTGGAAAATCTTCTGTCTTTTCTACTACCGTGGCAACCGTAAGCTGTTCTAAAGAACAGTTTACAAAGAATATCACTGAAATAAATGCAGTCAGCACAAAATTAGGTGACATTTCTTGTTGACTAAACAGGGCAGCAAAAACTTCACAAATGAATCAGCCAAATTACTGTAACAGCAACCTGTCTCATCTCTACTACAGTCAAGTTTTTAAACCAATAAACAGACACAAACCATAATACTTCCAAGTTTCCAGAGTCCATAGTTAAGTATTGAATTTAACTGCAGCCCCATACTTGCAATGTATTCAATGGGATTTTTTCAAATGGATGTTTCTAAAATATTTCAGACTATCCAGCTCATTAACCACTACATTTTGTTTTGGGGCTTTTTTGTAATATGCATAACCATTTCTGCAATGTGTAATGCAGCAACTGTCATTAGTTTATCAGAATTCACCAAGTACCTGTGATACACATGATCTCCTCTTCATAATCTGAGTATTAGCTTTTATCATGACATTTTTTAAAAAGCTAACAAACAAGAAACTAATACAAATGTTGCTGTTAATAGAATACCATACTTCCAAAGAATGCTACCTAAGTGTTGGCTTATGACAAAAAAAAAAAGATATTTAAGAGGAAAGCCTTTAGAGACTTACTACGAGCAACCAGTTCTACTGTATTTTCCCAAAAAAAAGACCAGACACTAAACCATTAAATTTAGTCACACCAACAAAAACTGGGTGATTTCTTAAACCACTTGGAGCCCGAATCTCCAAAGCAGGAAAATAACACTACCAGAAGAATCTCTCCTTACCTGTTCAAGGCCTCCACTGTGGCCAATATGATTCAAGTGATTCCGCATTAACTGACAAGGATTGCCAGAGGTGTCGCGTGCAAACAGTAACCACGAGAAGACAGGAACTCTCCTTCCATCTTTACCATCGTTGTATAATTCAATGGCAGTGTTCAACATCAAAAACTTCAGCGCTTCATAGAGACTATACTCCTCCTCTTCATTTCTAAACAATCTATCACAAGCTTCTTGTTTCTCAGTAGGACTCTTGATTTCACTTATATTCTTCCACTACAAAAAAAACGACACCCCCCCCCCCATGTATCAATAGCCATCACCACCTAAGAGCTGCAAAAAGCCACTTGTGATGTGTCACATGTTCAGCACAGGCACTCAGAATTCACTTTATGAAGGGCTTTCTGCCTTTTTAAAATCAATTGAGACTATTTCCACAGCAGTAGTCCTATCAAGCTCAGGTTGGGTTAGCTTGATTTTGCTTAAACTAGTCCTTAAGCAAAAAAGGATACTGAAAATTCCTGCGAGATGGCAAAACAAATATTGTCATGGGACAACAAGCAATAAGGAAATAACCTTTTTGCTTCCTGCATCATAAATCTTAAATCCTTCATATTCTGTACATTTCAGTTACTCAGAATGCATATTTCACTCTGGCTCTCAAACTGCTCGAATGCAATCATTTAAATATTCTTAAAAGCCTTAAAAATAATAATAAAAAAAAGAGAATATGCATACACAGTAGGAAAGGAACAAATGAAGTTTTTAAATAGGTTCCAGAGTTTCAAGGGTGGGGGAAGGATGGGGCTAGGTAGTCTATCTGAACACTGAAAGTGCCTTGTTTTGATGACCAGTTCAAGAGAGCAACAGCATTTACAGTATACATCATTCCTTTAAATAAATAGAAGAAATTGAGGCAAAATGTTACTGTTACATTAATTTCTTCACTGAAACCTGTCCACTTTAGTTTTCTGCAGAGCTGCTTAAAAATTAATTCCAGCATCAGGCCAATGCAAATAGTGAAAGATCAGAAAATTCCCACAGAGCTGAACAGATATTCTTTCCTCAAGTCCTTTTGCAGTATACAGAAAAGTGACTTTCACTAGTGAAAGCATCCTTATACTAAATACACTATATTAAAAAATATTTTTTTTCTTATTTGCAAGTGATCAAGAACAATCAAATACTTTTCCAACCTTTTCCCTTAGAAGTATTAAGTACTCTTTAATTTCATCACTTATTTCTCCCATCTGCCTGCTGAGTGTATGTTTTAGCTGCCACTGCTTCATCCAGTCATACTTGCTCAGCAAGTTTTCGGGAAGCTGGAAGTTGAGAGAAGAAAAGGCAGCTTAAGTGAAAAAGTCTTCAAAGAAAAAGCCACAAATGTACACACTATTATTTGATTGTGGGGTTTGGGGTTTTTTTGTTGGTTTTGTTGTTGTTAGGGTTTTTTTTTTAACATTTTGCACCTTGAAATGATCCCCCATATGTTCTTCAAAAGAGGTGTCATACTAAGATGACCGTATCTGGACACAACTGGCTCTTTATAATACTTACTGAGTAACAGTAATAGACCAGTATTCTGTCTGCTTCCAGATCTAACCAATGTATAACAGCACTGGAAGAATTAATCACCTCAAGTTACTCATGACTTTTTTCTTTATTAAAACAAATTAATCCAGCAGCATATGACACTGACTTTGTTTGAAAGTGTCCATGACCCAACAGAAGAGGAGGTTAAAGATTTAAAAGATGTGCAGATATGATGCTGAGGGACATGGTTTAGAGATGACCTGGCAGTGCTGGGTGAACAGTTGGACTTGATGATCTTAAAGGTCATCTCCAGCGTAAACGATTCTGTGTTATGACATCCACCAGCTAACCCAAAAGTCCTGGTGGAACACAAACTACTTTGGATAGAACACACAAACTGTGCTTTCTTTTCAGGAAACACAATTAAAACACTATGGGACAGGTTTTCTTATCGAGAAGAAAACAACCTTGGGATTAATTGATGATGCATCAGATCATACTTCAGCCTCAGAACTGGCTCATTTACCACTCACATGCTACACCTCCTCAGTCAAGAGCTTTTACACTTCTCTTGAAGGACAGCCTGGCAGCTGCATGCCCAGTTCTTTACCCTCATTTATTAATCCATTTTACCACTAAAACTGGAAGAACAACTTGTGTCTCACAATGAATCAAGTATCTGTCTTGAGTAGCTATCAGTCACTACTGGCCAGTTTTCATTTTATCAGGATTGCAGATTAGTAAGAAGCTCTCTTTAATGGCAACCAAATATTTGTTAGATATCCATAGACCTTCCCCCACACCCCAGTGTGGTATGCTATGCTAACTGGACATATAGAACTAAAAAAAAAAGAAAAGATTATATGCCAGTAACTTCTACAACAAGAAATGCGCATGTAAACATGATTTTAAATAAAACAAAACCAAAAAGCTTTGTTAAAGTTGTACTGCTAGCTTTCACCACACACATTTCTCTTACATGCCCTCTGATTTGACACATTAATAGTTTATCATTTCCATCAGTTCATATTATAGTTTGATACTTTTTTAAAAAAAAAATCTTAATTAACATGTGACACATTTTCCTCTAAAAAATTCACAAGTTTTTGTAATTACTGGTAAAAATGAAAAATGACACCTTTTTTTTTTTTTTTTCCTATCAGCCCTAGTTTACTTAAGAGGTTTACTTTATGTGTAACAGGGCCCCTGAAGTTACACAGGAAGATGGTAAGAACAGCGTGGTTCTGCCTGGACTGCCAGGTTAGGGCACGGTCTGAGTCAGACATCCAGCACCTGGGTTTGCAGCAGAAGCCTGGGCAGCTGGAACCTCACTCCCCTGGAAGAGGCCACTTCTGCACAGGCAGCTTCTTAGCTGTTCCTTCCCTGTTCACTGACACTAGCAAAGGGACTTTGCTGATGCAAGACAATTTCTGGAATATTTTTCTTCTGCTAGTAAGATACGTTGCTTTGCCTATCTATCAATGCTCCATAAGAACTGTTCCCCATGTCAGGCTGGAGTTGCTCTTACACTTCAGTAACGTTTAAAAGGCAGGTATACAACACAGGTAATACACACATTCTGAAAAGCCTGCAGCATCCCAGTTTGTTAATCCATTTTCTGGAGAAACCACATATGGCACACAAGAATACATAGGATAATTTGGAAATGCTGATTGGGTTTGGGGTTTATTTGAACATTTGAACTTATTCTAAATAATCTGAACACATTTCAAAAGCATTTTTATTATTTCTAAATAATTCTAAAGAAGTTGTCTATATTTTTTATTACCAGCTGTCTTGTGGGAAAACTCTTACTGCCACATTACATGCAGTAAGAAGAAAACAGGAGGCCAAGATGAAGACAGTCAAGTTACATTCCAGTCAGCACTATAGTGTGGGATAGTGTAAGATTTATACATTATAAATGGGAAACTAAGGGGACCTGGACTCAGTTCCAGGTTGAAAGAATCACCGTAAAGGTACAACAAAACTGAACACCACCGCTTCTCAAAGGATACTGAGAGGTGAGCTTATACAGCAAAATAGAGAAATTACAGCATAAAACTATCAAATAGGTTATAACCAAGGTTCCTCTACTGCCAGAAGATCAGAATTTTACACACACCATAGTAAAATCCTCACTCTGCAGCCAGCTTGGTAACTGGGTGGCTTGGCTTAGTGCCTGGAAAAGTGTTGCTCTAAGAGCACAATAGTTGTCACCTCGTATTCTCCTTATAGATGCAAACTTCTGAGCAACTGCTTCATATCCCTAAAAACACACAAAATGCAAATAACACAAAAGTATTAATAAAACATTTTAAGGTCATGCACTGGCATCATAAAAGATATTAGAATATTAGCATCCAAATGCTAATGCTATCTAAAAGCAAAGAGGTTGATTCACTACCCATTTTGCAAGTTCAGATGCTTTTGTCACAAATAGTGTTGTGAAAAAACCTGTCCTTAATTCTACTGAATAACAACCAAGAAACCAAAGAAATTTAAGTACGTTGTTGCATTTATTTGATGACAGTGCAGAAATATCATTGACTTGTGGACAGTTAACCTACTGAAGTTTGAAAAAAGAAAATCCAAACATACAAATATACACACAGGTCTATAAATCTAAAAATACAGCATGACTACAAGAAGTTTCAGCAACAGCTTATTCATTTACCAAGCATGTGTCACCTGTAGTTTCTTTCTGCCTCAGGGAAAATTTGTGTTTATGCTGAAATGTCTCAACGCACCCTATATATTCCCATACGTATACTTTCAGAAGCAGCAGCAATGTTGAAACTTAACTTCTGAAGCTCAGGATGTCTCTTCAACTAACCTAGCAAGAGCCAATGACCTGTGCATCTGTATTTCTCCAACTCATCTCTTGAAGGTGACACATGGATCTTTTGATTTACAAAAGTATTTTTTAGCTTTACTCATAAATAACACTACATTTTCAAGTTGTAATGAAAAAACCAAAACAATAAAAAAAACCCCAACCAACCTTATGCTTTATTTTCTAACATTCCAGCTCAAGATTAATATAAGAAAATTAGCTCAAAACCTACAAAAAATAAGAATTCAGGAAAAATTTAAGAAAAAGTGAGCCTATTCCTTAAAGCTTCCCCATCTTAAAAATCATGCAATTAACCAAGTTCAGTGATTTGCCTTCTGCCAAAAGGTTTGATTATCTGCTCTGCCACTTCCACAGCCCACAAGATTACCATTTAATGGCAACAAACCAAGAAAAAATTCAACTGAAAACAGTACTGAAGAACACTATTAATCAAAAATCTGTATATATAATCACCAAGTAGCCTTACTAAAAAAACACATTTTGACCAAGTATAAACAAAACTGTCTTCCAGTTGTCAGCCACTTTAAAAGCAGACACTGGAAAACATTGCTATTTCATTTCCTGTTTCAAAGACTGTTCTCTTAGGAAATCACCTACTAAACATGAAAATGAAAACAAGCAAAAAAAAAGAAAAAGAGAACTGAGACCTTTCTCATCCTTTTTGCTACTGGTGTATTTCCTCTCCATTCTCTCCTGCAATACTCCAGGATGTCCATTTCAGGTGCAACGCTTAGTTTACCTTCTGCCAAAAACAGAAAATGTAACTTGGAGAACTGTGAAACAGAACAACATAAAAAAAAGCACTGAATTTCTAAATATTCTCCCCCACTTTAAAATAACATCAGTGCTAAATGAGACTGGCAGCACAACCCATAGCCACCACAAAATTATTAGTATCTGAGGGTAAAAAAACCAGCTTGCTCCAAAAATGAACAAAAATAATTATGTGGCCCAACAAAATAGAGAACACTGCTCCTCTCTTCTGGAAAACACTGAGTGGTAAAGAGTAGAAATTAGCACTATTCATTTTCTTAGCAACCAGGAAAGTATTGGATGAAATTTTCTCCTCTTCTTTCAGCAGATAAATAAGGGAGAAAAATAACAGATCATCTGAGGAAGTCAGAAACAATGGTAGAAAGAAGAAATACAGTTTTCGCTTGGAATCCCAACAGCCTTCATTCCAAAACAGGTATGGCACTAAGGTTATCAAGAGATCCCAGAACAGATGCTGCTATAATGACTATAAATCAGTAATTTTCAAGCACAGCACTCATAAACATAGGTTATATGACTGCTTTCCAAAGGAAAAGAAAAACCTTTTTTTTCCGAAGGTTTCATGTTCTCTTGTAAAGTAACTATAGAAACAGAGGAAAAAAAACATACTAAGAGCAAATAGTTTAACGTAAAATTGATCTTTTTGTGAATTACGCTGTACAATGTACTCAGCCATGATAAGTAACTTCTATTACACACAGAGACACTAGTGCACAAAAATCCTTGGAAATGAGGGTGTCAAGTCATCACTAATTAAGTGCTGCAATAAACTGTAAAAGTGCATCTGAAATGCCAAAGTTTAAACGTACCTGAAGAGCTTGTCTCATAAAGTAATAATTTTTCTCTCTCTATTTCTTCTGCATCACGATACATGTCCTCCTCACTGCAACAAAAATCAACACATACTTCAAATAATAGCACAAATCTCACAGTCATTTACTTTTCCCCTTGTTTACAACTAAAGGCAAGTAATTAGGTCATTTTCCACATATTGTTTTCAAATCCATTTGCTCTGCATCTTACACGTTTTCATAAAATCAACAGGAGGTGTCACAAAAAAAAAACTAAAAAAACTTCTCAACTCTTT
>NW_008604827.1:17955-21707 GCF_000691845.1 Merops nubicus
TGACACCTGCACTGGTAATGAGCCACTGCTTGAATTTCTTTTCTGCTGGGTGTATGGAGACCACAGAGTACGAAAGTCCCTTTATATCTGTAAATTTTACAAGATAAACTTTCAAAGCTACAAGCCCAAATGCCTTATTTGCTGATTACGTGAATACTGCAACCTAAGCACACGACTAAGAAGGCACTGCTCACCAGAGCTCTCTCTCTGTGCTCCATGGGGCCTGAGCACCCTACCTGGGGAGGAGCAGAACACACGACAGAACATCAGGATGAAAAGTAGCCAGCTATCTGTAGCTGGTTTGAATGTTACCAACTCAGGGAAAACAAAATTGTAAACATGATCCAAACTGCAGCCTACAGGCTAACTAAAATCCAGACAAACATTTCTTCCTCCAGTAACATGGGGGTTTAGGTCAAGGTTTTGGTTTTCTGTTTTAAGAGTCAAATGTCTCCATGTGAGCCTATTTACAGACATTGTACTTGAGGAGCTACTTGAAATGCAATTCATAACAGTACTAAAGAATTACCAGCTAAAGAAGAAACAACTGGGTGCAGTACATATTAAAGACAGTACTCTATAAAAAGAATACTACCTCTTGAGAAGCAAAAAAATTACAGAAATACTTATCCTAAGTCCTTATCCTTGTTACACACCGTGGCATTGGACAAACTCTAATTTCCATGTGTACTCTTATTTCTCAGCAGAAATTAAGTTCCAGTAACATTTGTGAGGAGTTTTAAGAATACCTGATAACTGTAAAAATACTAGGAAAAAACCCAAACAATTCAGTATCTGAGGGCAGTGACCTCCAGCCCAGCTTATCTATAAACCAAGTATTTAAAACATAAAGCAACAGCCTCCCTGTCTGAGCATGACCAAACCTGCTTCTACAAAGGATCCCATGAGAGGTGACGGGGCAGGGGAAGTGTTACTTTGGGATACATTCTCAAAAACACTTAGGTTATAATCCACAAAGAGAAAATCGTTCAACTTTACTAGAAAACTAGGGAGGGTGCTTCAAAAAGATGTTTAGTGTAGCACAGGTAGTGCCACGTTCCTCCTGCAGGTGTTACCCCATCTCTCTGCATGTCAACAAAGTAGAACCAAGAGATGCAGAATGTGACAGATTAACATCCGGAGTAAAAAAAGTACTGCCACTGAACTGAGATGTTTGGACATCAAGGTAGCTAAGAGGTGCAATCCATCTGCCCAGGCACAATCACTGAAGAGTTGAAAGTGCATCTTAACATTGTTCTAGCACAGCAACTGCTAAGTAAGCCTGGGGAAATGAGAATGTGGAAGCTAAAGCCTTTCCTCATTAGCCTTCGCATTAATATCTGACCATAGAGCAAAAGTGCAATAACAGATGGAAAAGAATAATTAAATGAAAACATGCATGCACAAAAGAAAAAAGAAATAGTCCATAGTGTTGCAGGTAAACACCTAAATTATTAAATTCTGCTCAACCAAAGATACCAGTGAAAAGGAAACAGGACGTCAATTTTACTCAGAGCATCCTGGGCTTTGCATTTGAAAAACAACCAACGACAAAAAAATCCCACACCAACAAGAAAACCTAAACCCCAAAAGATGACAAGCAAAGCTAAGTTAGAGAGAAGGGAAAGGACTACGGGCAAAAATATAGTTTTATACTAACAGATTTGCAGGAGTAGATCTCCTGGTATTGAAGACAGCACATGAAAGCAAGAACACTGCTTAAAGTCTTCTGTTTATTACCATGAGGGGATGAGGGTTTTTTCTAATGTCAGATTAAATTCATTGCTATCAATAGGTCATGTAAAGGTATATTAGATCAACTAGAATTAGTATGCCCAGTAGTAGCTAATTTAAAAATTCAGAAGGATAGAGAACCTTACGTACCACAGAACAGTGTGCCAGCATACAAAATACACTTAATACCTAGGTATATGCATCTGGGTATTAATGTTAAATGTGTTACATATAAAAAAATATAACATATTGGATTGTGCTAATTAATTATGGAGTAATTTAAACATGAAATATGATTTTTAAAGCATCCTTGAAAACAACTCCTTCAGTGACATTTTCACTGGCAGCACTTACAGATTTTCCATGTCATCTGAAATAGTCCACTGGCTACCTACAGAAGGAGGATTAACTAGAAAACACTTTCTTCTCTTACTTCATCAATGTATTCTTCAACAACATAACACCTTAATGGGCATTAATTTTGTTTTCAGAAGTTTGGAGTATCTGTTTTTAAAACCTTCATATACATTTCTTCCTCCAGATACAAATCTTCTGTCAAATCTGAATCACACAACTACATTTTTACTTCAGCCTATGGTAGGAGGTTTACAAAAACAAACCAAAAGTTGAAGTGTTAGGATAAAAAAAAAAAAAAGCCTTACAAGATGGTCAGCACTGCACCTAACAAAGTGTTCACAAGGTGGAAACCAAGCTACCAGAGTATCTGCTTTCAATTCTTTGTTTCTCATGCTCTGCATCCTACCCTTAACAGCCTCATGTCACATCAGTTATTCCCTTAGATGGTGAAAGAAGGCCATCAACAAACTACAAAAAAAAGCAACTTATCTAAAGGGTGAAGGTGGCCTTCAAAGTTCAAGATTTGACATTTAGACCCATTTCACTAAGACACTAACATGCATGAAATTTTGCCAGGAAATTAACTTTCACAAACTTAAAGTACACCTCCCATTCTATAGAAAAGCTGTTAATATATAGAAGAAAAAACCCTCACCTGTCCTCCGATGACTCCACTGCTGAATAAATACTAGATGAAGGTAGATACAGTTCATAGTTTCTAGCTGCATCCTGATCTGTCACAAGGGATTTAATCATATCTGTCTTCTCACAGCTCCCAGTACTTCTGACTACATAGTCTCTCCTTACTTTGAACACAGATTGCTCTTTCTGGTCGGCAGCAGCATTTGCTGAACCAAGATCATTAGAAGGAACATCAGCTTCCTTTTCATGCTTCATCAGGTGTATGGCAACACTCTCTTCTTCTTGCATTTGTTCTGCACCTGAAGAAAAGCTGGTTGGTTCTGTCATCCGCCCTCAGTAATTATCCTGGCTTTGAAGAAAGGAGAAATATATGAAGAGTATCTCTCATGGAAAAACAAAACCACATGGTTTTAGAAAATTACGGTATTTTGACAGTTAGGTTATATTCTGAGGATTCAGAGGGTACTTAAATGAGTCAAAAGAAGGAACAAAATCCATAATAGTTTGGTAAAATAACACTGCAGTCAAAGTATTTGCAAACTCACGTCCTTGGCCAGCCAATGTCATTTCTTACTGAGGCTTTTCTGTGCCAGTTCCACAGGCAACCCAGGCTAGAATTAGTGCCCTGAATGACCACTTGCTCAACGGGTATTATCACTTAAAACCCCGAGAATTAACAGAAATCCAAATCAAACGAGTTTCAGTTCTGCAAGAAGAGGGTTTTTACAATCTCTCCTGACGCTCCATGAAACTTCCCACGGCAACAGGATTACTGCTTAGTGAAAAAAAATCCATGTCTTTCCTTCTTCTCATACGATTTCCAAGTTATTAAAACAGCCCATTCTAGCAAGCTCTCCAAAGGCTTAGGACGTGTCTGAAGATTAAATTTTCAGGGTTATTTACCTTAACTTGATACGTAACCCCCCCTAAAAATAACGTGTTGCTTTGCCGTCTCCCCGTGCACGCTTTAGGCGATTCTGGGCAGTGCTGCCCGGGCCGGTCACCTCAGCACCGACAGT
>NW_008604828.1:0-39221 GCF_000691845.1 Merops nubicus
GGGGCGGCGGAGCCCGGAGCCTTCCCAAGGCCGCGGGCGCTGCAGAGATGCTGCCTTCTCAGAGCATCTGAGTCGGGCTGCCTGTCCCTGCCGAACAATTGTACGAGCAAGGTTTAAACTAAAACAGATTTTCTAAACGGAGGTCTCACGCCACACCGTAACCTTGTCTGGGTACTTAATTCCACTCCAGATGGGGGCTCGGGCTGCAGCGGTAAGCAACCCTCCTCCAGCACCTACCCTGCCCCATGGACAAGAGGAGAAAGAGGAAGAGCCAACAATGGATGTGGTGACAACAGTCCTCATCCCGAGCTGGACACAGCATCCCGAGAGCCAGTGTCGCTGCTTGCTAGAGCTCACTGCCAGGTGTAGCCAGCTTCTAGCTGTTTTGTAGGAGACACAGCCATAGGTTGTAGCCCAGCAGGTCTTACAGGGACAACCAGGCTAGAAAATGCTACATGGAAAGCCCAGGGCAGTTTAAGCTCCCTTTGCTGCTCTTACCTCTTGCAGTTGAGGAGAATCATAGAATGGAAGGGACATTAAAGATCTTCTAGTTCCAACCCCCTGCCATGGGCAGAGGTACCTCCCACCAGACCAGGTTGCTCAGAGCCCCATCCAACCTAGCCTTGAACACCTCTAGGGATGGGGCACCCACACCTTCTCTGGGCAACCTGTTCCAGTGCCTTATCACCATCAAATCAAACCACCATTAGCCCAGCACTGAAAAGGAGCATGGTCCCACCTTGTGCAGGAGATGGGCTGCAGCCTCACCTCCAGCCATTACCAAAGCTACAAATGATCACTTACAGATTCCACCTCCAAGATCTCAATCCCCAACTTTTACATTTATTAAGACTTAAAATGTAGGTTTTAAAAACAGGGAAATTATCACATCACGGGGCTCTGTACTCTTCACAATAGTCATGGCAAATTATCAAACTCTTTGTTACACAACCTCCCTTCAGAGATACAGCCTCAAACCAATGTGCTCAGCTCAAATGTCACACTCTTTGCTCTGAACACTTTACACAGTGATTCAGCCCAAAAGTATTTAGCAGAGAGGTACAATGCTTGGAAAACTCCATTTTCCCTCACTTTTGGTCCTTCAGTGTTTGCTGGTCATGTGACATTTTGTAAGTACGGTTTGACTCAAGACCTGCTGGCACAGGCAGTCTGTGCTTATTTTATCTGTGTGTCCTTTCTTTCTATCTTTGTTTATCTGAACCTTCACCATTGCACTTCTTCTTGCTCTTTTCTCTTCCGTAAGGAAAATCAGCTGCTTGCTGCACCAGGTTATGCACTTGCATTCCATCCCTACTTCAGAGCTTTAAGGCATTTTATAAATCTAAGCCATCTAAGCTTCCTCATCCCTGGAGTAACTATCTCTCATCTTCTCAACAAATATCAAAGCAAGAGGCACAGAGGAATAGGGAGTGTGCACAGCATCATGCAACAGGTCGGAAAGAGAATGCAGGAGAATTCTTAGCTGTAGAAAAGGTTCTTAATCCATGTGAAAAAGGAAGGAACCTACCTGAGATTGTCACCGTGGGTACTTCAGCAGATCTAGAAGGGAAGCCTCTGGTTTGGGTTGTAGCGTCACCAGTGCAAGGACCAGAACCACTTTATTTGCAGCATATTTAAAAAGGAGTGAAAATACTTTTTAAAAAAAGACCTTTATGGATAAGGGTGCTGGATAGAGATGTTTTTTTTCCGAAAAGAAAACTGCGTTCTCACAGTTTATCTCCAGGCTAGCTTTTATCAGGGTCTTCACCTATCACCATGCTGCTTCTCCAGGCTACACTCAGATCTGAAATGCTCTGTAGACAGAAAAAGAAAGCTTAGAGCAAGCTCTGGCTGCTCTCACAAGCAAACATCTGCTCACCCAAACAGCATTCCAGGCGTGTGTTACACCTCCCAGCTTCTCAGCAACACACAGGCACAGCAGGGGAGGACTGGGAAACTCTTTCTCAGGCATTTACATTTGGTTTTAATAGTCAGAGAGCCTTGTGGATGCATGGGTGGCATCCACACTTTTGCCACAGGAAAAAAGGCCACTTGGGCTCCATGCTGACTTCTGGGATGCAAACACTGGTGGGAGAATGAGGTTTTTCTCTTCTCTTAGACTCTGTTAACACCCTACTCATCTTAAACAGAAGCTATCAGCTAGAGCACACAGTGCAGAGGGAAGATGTGTGGTGGGGATATGGAAAAAGTAATCTACCACATGTGAAGTCACTCTTCCTCCTGCTTTTCAGCATCACAACACAGAAGCTAAAATAAATTAAGGCCCCGTTCCCTGGCTGCCAGCAGTCTTGAAATTGCAATGCCCAGGGCCACAGAAAGTCCTGCTCTGCTGGGTGGCTTCTACTCAGTCTTTGGCTGGTTCTGCCAGCTGCTGGCACCATCTGCAGGCCCCGCAGGTGAGGGAGGGTGGAGTCCTTGGTCAAGTTTCTTATACTTTGATTTGATTCTTGTTGCCAGTCAAAATGGGGAAGAGACAGATTGCCACAGGCTGCAGAGGGGCGAGTTTGGCAAAGGCACGAGGATCTGCACGTCGTTGCCTTCAGGAAAGCCCAAGGGACACTCCCAGTGGCAGCGGTATGTTGTCACACGGCTAACTCGGATTAAACTTGGTACTGCACATAGGGGTTAGACTAGGATTGTGAACACCTCAGGGAAAGATAACCTTCTCAAAGAGGTTATTTTTGGCTAAGAGGGAGATGGAGTCTAACTCATTCTGGAATGTTGCCCATGTCATCTGCTGAAAAAAAAAAAAAGACTTAAAACTTGGCTGTGAACACCCCCCCATGGGACTGCTTTCCCAGTGGGGCTGTTTGTGTCACATTTACAGCTCTTCATGTTCAAACTGCAACAAAGCAAGTGCTGAAGAATATAGCAGTGGCTCCTGAGCCAGCCAGCCTGGTCTTTCATGGGTTCACCCTTGACTTGCTTCTGCAGGACCCGACCTCTGCTGCCATCAGCGTTGCTCTGCTGGGTGGTGCTTGCAGGAGCATTGTCTTTTGGTGGCACCTCTCTTGGAGTCCCCTCTGTCAGAGGCAGGGAGAGCTTCATTGTAAGCAGAGGGAGCAGAGTGTGGTTTGAAAACATTTTGCAATGCGTGAGTCACTAATAGCCAGCCAAAATAAATTACAGCATTGTAAAAGAAAAGTTAACCATTTTTTAGGGGAAAAAAAAAGAAAAAAGAAACTGATTAGCGTCAGTAAGCACCTCTTGCCAGAATGGGGAAGGATTCTGGCTACATTTCCATAGGGCTTGGGTGTCCACTTCCCTTAACGTCATCCTGGCCACGTGTGTTTGCACAGAGCAAAACAACTGGAGCTGACAGATGGTCAGTGCAGCCTGTCATGCCTTGGTCTCCTTGCTGGGGCTTGGTCTGGATACAAAACTGTCAATGACTACACTGAGATCAGCGACTTGTTGCATGTGAACCCAACACTAATTCTACTAACACTTCCCCCTGGATTAGAGCAGCACAGCTGAGGCAGTGGTCTGCAAAGGATACACTTTCTTACCCATCAAAAGCTACTTAGATGATATTTAAAAAAAATTAAGGTCAGATTACTGATAGTTCTGATCATCAGCCTTTACTCTGGCTTATTTCTCACACAACAATCCATCTCTTCCAACAGAGCTGATGCAGGATGTCACCAGTGGCTCTTTGTCCCCTACCTGAATGGTGGCTGATAGGAACTTGACCTTTGTGGCAGTAGATAGATATGGTGCTCACAGCTTCTGAGTGCTGGAAGAGTCTAGCTCAGCAGCTGGTTCTCACAAGCCTTGTCTGTACTGGGCTTGAGCGAGTCCAGTGCTTAGCTTTTGAGATCTGAAAGACACCAGGTTGAGTTAATGTCAATGATGATGTCTCTCACCTCTGATAGTTGCCATGTTGGAGGCAGGAGGCCAAGGGCATTATAGAAGAATAAAGACACTTCACTTTTTTCCTCATGCAGTTTGTGCTGTTTCTCTTACTGTATTTTAAAACCACCCTAGCTCCACTGGCTCTATGCCTTCTGCTCAACCCATCCCCTTTAAAAAAAAACACCCAGGACCTACCCTGTGGAAGTCTGGTTCGAGAGAACGAGATCTTTTCTTTCTGGCTGTACTCTCAGCAGACATCTCCTGGTCTCTCCTGTTCTTCAGCACTGTCCTGGCTGAGGAGCCCAACTGTGGGATCCAACAGCTCTCTTGTCCAGCTGTCTGGGGTGGAATTGGCCTCCAAACTCTTCAGCTCCAGCATATTCTCCTCAGAGGAATGGGCTGAGGAGAGTTTGCTCCCAGTGTCTCTGTGTTGGGCTCTGGAGCAGTGATTAGCTGCAATGAGGGAGATGCTTTTGGTGTTGGCAGCAATTTCCTCCAAGGTCTCTGGACTCAGTGGAACAGCAGCAATGCCTACAGGTGACTTCTTCCCATGTGAGTTTAGAGAGGTGGGGAAATTCAGCCTGGGAAACATCTTTCTTGCAGCAGCACTTGTTGTTTTCTGCTAAAAATAAAAGTAATTGCAGCATAATTTGCTTTTCATTCAAAGCTTTTATACTTTTCCCCTTTCAAAGCACTTTCAAACATTTTTAAGACATTAAATTTCACCTGCAATATTGGTATAACAACTTCTCTGTACAGAGAAGCAAAGGCAAAGCTTTTATGTGTATCTCCATATAGAGCTATGGCTAAAAAATGAGTCAGTGGGCAAGCAAGGAACTGATGAGCTCCTGGCTCTCCCTCCTGTTCAAGGGTGCTAAGTGAAATTGGTTTCACCACATAGTCATCAAATTGGGCCCAGCAGAGCAGTTAATGGCATAGAAGGAGGTGATCATCCTGGACAACACAGGGCTCCTCACGCCAGATTGCACAGTGCATCTCTATTCACAGCTCCTGTCACTCAGCTGGACGCGCTGGAGACTGGGTGATTCACACCCAGGGAGAGCCCAAATTGGAGGTGGCAGCTAAGCCTTGGCTTCTTAATGAGATCCCAGGCTTTAAACCCAAAGCCAGTGCTCTAGGAGTGATTTTTATTGCCTGCTGAGGTTTACCTTCCTCACATACAGTCGGTTTTAGTTGCTGCAGCATCACAAGAGTTGTTCTGCCATCACAAGAGGAAGGTATTATCTTGAATTCAGTTCCTGCCAAACTGACCTGAACTGAGCTTTTTGGCAAACCAGAGAAAGTTGGGCTGAGATAGGTGTCCAGAGACCCCTGCTTCCTGCAGGGTGAAGTTTTGGATAGTCTGCAGCTGCCACTGTGAAAGGAATATCCCAGCAGGTAAACAGATGAAAGTACTGGCCCTTTATCAACAGGGAGAGATGAAACATGTCTAGTTGACAGCTCTTAAGCTGTGGTGACAGCCAGAAGTCTAGTAAACAGCTAGGAAGGACTGCAGGATTAATGAAGCAGGGAGATTTTGTCCCCTGATCCTCACAAACTTTACTACTTCATTTGGTTTAAATGCTTGCCAGTTAACAGAAGCAAATCCAAACATCTCCCATAGCCCTCTCTCCAGAGAAGGTTCCTGCTAAAACACAGAGCTACTTTGCAAGAGCAGCATACCAGGAAACTCTTTCCTAACAGATTTTAGTTTCTAGACACTCTTCCAGTTTCCTATCTCCCAGCCTTGGGGACTCAGCTGGGATGTGCCAGGTCCCCATGCCCTAGAGATTAAGTCTAATAATAAGAAAGATTCACAGTACCTGTCTGACACAAGGGTGGTGGAGGGAATGTCAAACTTCACCCCCTCAGGGTGATCCTTCATGTTCTCCAGTAGGCCATTTCTGACCTCATCTTTGTTAGGACCCAGATGCTGACTTACACCCAGAGAAGGGCTGATGAGGGGCTGTAGGAAGAGGGAAGACTGAGATCCTCAGCAGAGTTTTCTCAGTGTAAAGTCCTTCCTCTAGCCCTGGCTCCCAGCCTGTGGTCACAGAGACACTCCTGACACCTCCTGTGCTTTTCCATGGGTCCAGTCACCTGCTATTTGCTCCCCTCCTGTGGAACCCAGAGTATTTTAATCTCTCATATGACAACACAACTGGCATTAAGTTTTTTATTCAAAGTGAAACTCAATTCCTTGCCCCGTTCACTCTATGCAATCATAACAAATAAGAGATGTTGCTGCTTGGACTCCCTCCTGAAGACTGGCAATTTCCTGGCAGCCCCTTGCTGTCTCAAAACATACACAAGTTTTCCAAAGCCAAAGGGGCCAGAAGCATCTTTCCTCTCTTGCAGGAAAGACTTGAGGACCTCAATAACAACTGTGGCATGAGTAGAGGCTTCCAGATAAGGTAGTGTCCTTCAGCAGTTGTTCAGAGTGTTGCATGGCTGGCCATGTAACCTTTGGCCACAGTTCTCTCTCTTAAATCTAACACAACAACAGTTGGGAGGATGAACTCTCTGGCTCAGGCACAGCACTGCCTGGGTCCTTCTCTGTCACTAAAGGCCCCTTATTGATGCTCTAAGTCAAAGGGAAGGAGAGCAGAGCGTTAGGGAGATGACATGTCCAGAGAACAAAGCTCTGCACAGCTCCTGACTGGCACCAGGACCCAGCCAGGCTTTAGGTATGTGAGAATCTACAGCCATGATGCAAGATCCTGGGACAGCATGGATTCTCCAGCGCGAAGGTCTGCTCTGCCTTACCCTGAGCACGTTGGACATCACTGAATGCAGCAGGAGCAGGTGGTTCAGCATCCCCTCCTCCAGCTCAGAGAGATGCAGGTGGTATAACCTCACCAGTGGGACAGGAGTGTTCTGGGCTGGAGCAAAGATGGGGAGGAAGATAAGATCACCCCTGGATAAACAGCTGGGAATTGTAGTGTCATGACATCCAGGACAAGGTTTTCTGGGTGGATTGTTCCCCACTGAGTCAAAGCTCAGAGATCAATGACAGAGCAGGAGAAGAGATGCTGCTTTACCTTTAATGCTGAATAATTTCTTCACAGAGTAGCATGTGCTGCTGCAGTTGCTGGATCACAAAATCCTTCTGACATAATACATTCTCCTTGTACAGTGTGTTTGCCTGCAGCTCTGTGTTGCCAGGCTCAAGCTCATGGGTTCTGCAGAGGATCCCTAGCACCTCCTGCTGATCCTCACTGGTGATTTGTCTGGGGAAAAACTCCTCCATCTGGGAAGCTTTTTCCCTGGCACTTGCTAACTGCTGCTCCAGCTCTGTCTGAAAAAGATCCATAGTGGGTTGTCACAGCAGTTTGGCTTCTTGGGATAACAAAGGCACCTGAGCAATTCTGTGCTGTGTCCTTCATGCTGAGATTAAAGTAACAGCTACAAAAAGTACTTTGCTTATTCTACTATCAGCCACCACAGAGGCAGGGTGCAAACATCACTGTTCCCATGCTGCTTCCTTCAGCAGCCCAAAGCATTTAGGAGTCCAGCTGCAGTACAGGTACCTCGCTGCTTTGGTGGTGCTAGCCCAAAACCACAAGAACCTCTCTGAGTAGAACTGTACTCTGTCCTCTGCTGCTGAGCCAAGGTCAGGCTTGCCACCACAAGGGTACCTTCACCTCCTCACCCTCAGGGCCACCACCTTGTGCTGTTTTCTCCCAGCAGCAGTTTGATCTCTTGTCTTGCTACTGTAACATCATGAGGTTCAGGTGAATCTATGGCATCCACTTCCCTGTCTTGCTCCTCTGTGTTGTTGTCTTCCTCCTCCTTTGCTGGCTTGTCATACGTGTGTGCATCTTGAGCCTTCTCGTGTTCCCAGCTGCCAGAAAAAAAAACAGAAAGGAAGCTCTGGGAGGTGTGACATAACTGGTGGCACTCATTGAATGTCTTTAATGTCCCAAAGACTGTTTTAACTACAAATTACTCAGATCCTAAGGAACTATAAAATTTGCAGAGGCATTAAGTGGGTGACTAGTGATAATTAAAGGGAACTGACACGTAGTTCTAGTTTATCCAGAAGAAAGGGATGGTGCTGCTTTCTCTCCCACGAAATCAAGCTCAGATGCAGTGCACGTGGATGGAAACCACTGAAACACAGAGTGACTAGACCATGAAAGGACTAACAATCTCAGTCTGTGCTGCCATCCAAGTCCAGAATAAAGTTCAAAGAGAGGGGAGGTACCTACCATTTATATTTTTAGTCTTGAGCTTAAACTTGATGCTAGAGGTATCTGGTTGCCTTACAGAGCTACATGAGGAATGTGTTTCTCAGTAGCAAAGTTCATCTGTTGCACATATAGAACTTTAAGGCTTATAGTTGCATGGAGCATATCTACCCTAAATCCCTGGGTACCCTTTGCAGACCACCACCCTCCCAAGTTTTTCCTTGTCACACATGTAAATCTTAAACCTACACTTGATGTCATCCTTTTGCCATTTTTATTGGGGGTACCATGGGATATTGGCATTTCTCTCAGTGAGTTTGGAGGTCATGTATAAATTCCCCTCAAAGCTAAGGGGCTATTCACCCTGTGATCGTTAGTAGGTACCTGCAGGCATCAATGTGCAGCTCAGTGTTGGCCTTTTCCAGCTCCATCAGGCTGCAACACATCTGTGTTTGCTCCCTGAAAGTCCTCATCAGTTGTGCCTGTGAGGTCTTTATTACCTGGCCATTCTCTGCCTCAGAGCCTTGGTGCTTCTCTGCTACAGGGAAAGACATTTCTCATCTGATGTCAGGCCAGGTAAACCTCCACCAAGTCCCCACAGAACTGCTCTGGAACCAAGCCACTCAGTCTGTGTTTTACAAGGTGTTCTTTTATAGGATTCTGCTTCACTCTGCAGACTCTTGAAGTTAATCATGTGCTTAAGTAATCTGATCTATCTTTATGATCGTATTATTGAGCAATAAATAGGCCTCACTGCTACTGCTTTTGTGAGTATTAAGAGGATACTGCATTGCAGGGACATCTCTTCCCCTTCTTCAACTGCCAAAAAGAAAAATGTACCAGTTTTCTGTGCTTGTTACCTAGAAATGACCTTGGGTGTTGGTAGCAGAGACTTGTACCTCGTGTCTTGTCTGTCAGAGAATTTGCCTATTTTTATTTCATTCCTTACCAGCTACATTGACAAAAGGAACAATCCCCAGGGCAGAACAATCAATGTTTTAAAAAGCTTCACCCTGCCCCCTCCCTACTTTTTTTTTTTTTTTTCATTAAGTGCAATGAACCATACAACAGAGTTCCATGTCCTGACATGGCCTCAGAGCTTGGGATGACACAGGCTACAAACTTGTCTTCTCTCTGCAAGAGTCAGGACTTCCCCAGCAAATGCCACCACTTGATGTCAAAGCTCTTTTCAAGGGCAGGTTTGTGAAATTTTACACATTTTAATATAGGGGAAGATGCTGATAAGGTTGAATGTGTTGCCCAGAGTCACAGAGTACATCAGAGAGGCTCACAGAGAACACACAACTTCAGCTCCTTGTCCTGCCTCCACTGCCCACCAGACTGCGTTCTCTGCTCTGCTTCTCTACAAGCATTGCTGAAATGGCTTCTCCCAGCTCTGCCTGCATGGAGGCCCTCCAAGTGCTACCAAAACTTGTCCACACAGCTCTTCTCCCCACTTTCTTCCCTCCAGATGCCCCAGAACAGCTCTTGCTCATGGCTCAGCCTTGCAGATCCCTGAGGTTGGAGTTGACTGCACTCTTCTTCTTCTCCTGGTTTTCAACCTTTGCCCTCAGATGCTCCATCTCCCTGGGGAGGTTGGTCATGATGCTGGTGTGTTGGTTGATGTGGTGGGAGACATTTTGCAGGTTACATTTTAGCTGGTGAGCCAGAATACGTGAGCATTTGTTCCTCAGTCTGTTACTGGTGCAAGGGCTGCAAACAAAGCTCTGCTTTCACTTGGAGCACTGAAACCTCTGGCAGGGAATAATTTTCCCTCAGGAGTGAGGAAACAAAAAACTGGCAGATTTCCCTAATTCTGGGAAAGTCCCAAAAGGTGACAGAGAAAATACAGGTCCACAGAGAGTCAAGACCCTGTTGTAGGTCATTGATCATCTTCCTTCACCCCACAAGCCTCTCCATTTTATTCCTCCTTTCTGCAGCCCCTTGGGACAGTCCCAATAACCTGTCCTCCTAATAGTCACCTTCCCACTATCATTCCTTATGCTCCCCACCCAGGTCCACACCAGCCTTCCCATTATTCTGCTCCCTTGTTTTGATCCTCAAATTCCTCTTCTCATCCATGAACCACACAACTTGCTTTCCACTGTTCCCTTGATCTGCTTTTCTTCCATCACTCACACTGAGCCTCTACACCATCCTGCACTGTCCTCTCCTGAAGTTTGTTCTTTTATCCACTACATCTGTTTCCACTTTGCAGGCTTTTTATCTGTAATCCCCTCCTCCTGGTGAGTTGTTTGCTCATTTACCTGTGCCTTGATGGCTTTTGCTCCATAGGCATAGATCAAGGTCATTCAAGATTCTTCTGGGCTGATGGGTGTGATCATAACTGTCCTGCTGTTGCCCCCTGATGAGTCCTAGAGGGATGCAATGCTGATTTGGTTAGTATGGACACGACAGGGGCTTGCTGCTTGGTGGCAACCACTGTGGCTGGGCACCCCTTCAGTTCATTGAGATTCTGGTGGAGAATGCCAATTAGGAGGGAAGGAAGTGCCAATAAAAGGCCATTCATTAGGCCTTCTCTCCATCCACAGCAAAATCAATAAGTAATTAACTCTCTATAAAAGAAGAATTTTTGCAAGAAAATTGCAATTTCCACAAATGTGCTGGCAGCTCCTCAGCTCTGCTCACCACAGAAACCTGCCTCCTTCTCCATCCCTGCTCCTCCCCACTGTCCTCTGGAAAACCCATCTGTCAGGCAGTGGCCGCTCAGCAGCAAGGCTTGAGGTGAGGTTCATAAATGAGGTTGTAAAAGCTGCCCAGGGGGGTGGTAGAATCACCATCCCTAGAGGTGTTAAAAGACGTGTGGATGTGGCACTTCAGGACATGGTTTAGTGGTCATGGTAGTGTTGGGTTGACGGCTCGACTTGATGATCTTGGACGTGTTTTCCAACCTTAATGATTCTCTGAAGGTGTCCATAAAATAACTAGTGTAGGAAAAAGCATGTCTGCAATCCTTCTGATTTCCTCAGGGAGAGTCAGCTTATGACAGCACACAGTCACTCTCAACCTTTCTTCCTCCTATCTCAACAACATCCAAATTTATTGGCCAATTTCAGCTAAATCTTATAGAAGGGATGAAATATTCAAAGGCAGTACGTTAATTTAAAGATCACTGCTCACCTGCAAGCTTAGAGACATACAACCCAGATGCATAGGATTTCCTTAGCCCTGTAGGACGTCCTTCCTTGACAGTGCAGATGACAAGACACTGTGCTTGTTTTGAGACAGCAGTGTCCAAGTCAAGCCCTGATTGCATTGCAAAGCTCATGCAAGATCCTGAAGGAGCGTTCCAAGCTGGATAAAGACAACATACAGAGATATTGAAGGATATGAAGCTCTCAAGCCCTGCCCAATTTGGGTGGTGACACCAACAACAGACACGCCAAGCTCCTCACTGACCCGCAGTGTGCAGTACCTTGAGTGAGTTTGCTGTCTCCAAAACTGCCAAAGTGTGCTCTGCTCTGCTCCCCCTTCTCACTCAGAGCATTGATGCAGTTGCCCAAACGCCAGCAGCAAGCAGTTGATGTGGTCTCTTTCCTTCATCCTCTTGCCACGGTTCTGAGTCTGTTGGGAAGACAGGGGGAGAGGGAGGACAGACAGACAAAGCATGCGCTTCAGAACAGTGGATCAGCACCTGGGGAAGATGTGCTGTATCACATGTTGAGATGGGCTCAAGGTTTGGAAGCCCAAGCAATGCCTCCTGCAAAATCAACCCAAAACTGCAGGGTCAAACTCCACTCTGAGACAGAGAGATTCTGGCAGAAGTACATTCCTTGGAAAAGATGGCTCAGCTCTGACCTCTTGGTTCTTAAAAGATAGTATTTAGGCAACAATTAATAGCTATTTCAGAAATTAAGATGCATAACTACATCACTCTAGAATTCCTGGTCTCAGTGGAAATACTGGATATATAAAATCTCTCTCCCTCAAATCACATCCCTGAGTTCCAGCGTCTCCTCCTTCCCATAGGAACAATCTGCCTCATTTTCCACCCAGCAGCATCCCTCTGTTCCACTGGCACCAGCTTTCCCTGGCAGCCCAAGTGATCCCTGCCAGCAGACCTCAGCTTCTCTTTAGATAGGAAATTTGCAGCTGCTTTTTCATACCTGAGAAAAGGCTGATTGACTTGAGTATACTACTAATACTTCAGTATTACTTCCCAGTTATACTGACTGGTTTAATAAAAGATATTACCAATATCTTGGAAGTGCAGGTTTGTTTGTTTTCCTGGGAGGCCTGTTTATCTCATATCCAAAGCACATGTAGAAGTGCACATCAGTGTAGCTCAAGGGGGTTCCACTGTTTCTTCTCCCTCTCCAAATAGTTTGTTGACACGTGTAGACAAATCAAAGCACACTTGTCCTCCCAGGACAGCAGCACACCCTGGGGAAGCAGAGCTAGCAGGAGGTTAGCTGGGGATTTTAGCCTGGTTTTTATCACTCATGTGGCTCCATGATCAGCCCTTTCCATACAATTCATCCTATTGATCCAGTTCCACCAAGGCCCTGTTACAAAAGGTCCTTGCTACTGAGTAAGGCACAGGCAAAAGGGAAGTGTCAGGAAATGTTGAAGAACTGAGGCATGAAAGCACAGCCCCCCTCCCTTTCCCCTCACCATGGGCCACAGCCCAAGGTACCTCCTCAGCATTTATAGTGGAGACTTCTGTAGTTCCTGCTATCTGGATGCTGCCTCTGATGTCCTCTCTCAGCTTTAAGAATCCTGAGGATGGGTTCAGGAGATCACAAATCGCTTCATTATAGATTCAAGGGGAAGAAAGAGGCTGGTGTGAGACTAGCATTGGGTCCTTAGATGTGCAAAGAGGGTTGAGCTGATCCTGCATAGACAGACTCAGACTCCCCACTTCCCATTTCATCTGCTCCACAGGGGCTGGATCCAAGGCAAAGCAGACACTTCACCTGCAGGCAGGACATGGAGACTCTGTAATCCATCTCCTCGATGGTAGCTTCAGGGGCCTTAAAGAGGTCATCAAGAGTGTGGGTGTAAATCCCTGGTTCACAGCCCATCCCTAGCATCATGCAGGTTTTTCCTGTTCCTGCCAAAGACAGAAAAAAAAGAGGAGAGCCCAACTTCCACATGAGGAAGTTTCCATAACAAATAAAGCCTGGTTTCCTACTGATTTCTGTCCTTCATCCCCCAACTTCCTCCAGTTCTTCCAGGTCCTCAGCCCACAGTGACACTACCTCAGGAAAGACAGGACACGTGGCATCCAAAAAGGGTAGGAAGAGGAGGTGCAGATGGGCAGGTAGGTAGGTTAACTGCCCGCCTAGGTGTTCAGAGCTAGGGTAGAAATGCATTTTCATATAGTCTGTAGCCTGCAGGTGCTTTATACAGCTGTATCTTCCTGAGATCAGCCTCCAGCATTGCACAGACACCCTCACCTGGAAGATTTGTCTCTACTGCATTCCACCCCAGCTAAGTGCCTTCTCAAACAGGCCACCTTCGCTGGTACTTCAACAGTAAAGGGAGATCCACACTTCCCAAAGAGAATAATATTTTAGTGCTTCAGACTTGTCCTCACAGTAAGCAATTAATTTGCATTATAGTTCAGTTCTGGTTTGTACAGATACGTTTCATTCATCCAGAGCAGTACAGCTACAGAGACTGCTGTTGGGCCATATGCAAACCCAGCTGCATTGTCACCAGAAATGACTCCTCCTATCAGGCTTTTGGTCGTGGACACATATATTTCTTCCTTATTCAGTCAAAAAAGCATAAATATTTGGTCAGGCACAACAGCTGTCTAAATGAGCTATACCTAACTGTATTCTCCGTGGTTTTCTCACTACATTTGACAAATTTCTTGGCCTTCGGAATGATTTGTGAGCCATTTAAATGCTGACATGTCATCAAAATGAGCGGAAAAACACGGGGGGTTATTGAATTTTCTAAAGGCAGGCAAGATGTAGGAGCTTACTGAAGTAAATGTCCTTAAATATGATTATTCTCTTGGACTCTGAAGGTGAACGCTGCTCAGGTCTCCCAGCTTCTCTGACAAAAGGCTAAACCCTCACAGCCCTCTCACCTTCAGCACTGTCGCCTTTTATCTGGGCAACATGTGGCCTCTGGGATGTGCAGTTCTACTCACCTGCCAAAACCACTCATCTAAGAAGGGAAAACAATTCTAATGTTAAGCTCCTTCTGGGTTTAAAAAAAAAGGGAAGGACGTTACCTGGGTGATCAAAACCCACGTCAAACACAAATGGTTTTTCTCAGCTAGCTCACAAGATGCCACCCAGATCTTCCTTTGGACCCATCAGACCCACCTTCTGTTACAAAATAAAGTCAGAAGAAGAACTGTTAAGTTTGGGGTTTGTTAACAGCCTGTTGGGATTTCTTGCAGCACTATCATGGTCCCATCTCTTGGCCAAGGAACGTTGAGCTACAGCTCTGTGTGGAAAACACACTGATAGGCGCCCGACAAGCCTTGTTTTGTAACTGAAGGCACAACTTGTGTAATTTGGAGAACTAGCAGCTGCTGCAAAACACTTTGAGGGTTCGGGGTGCAGTGAAACAGTCGCTGGCATTGGGTAATAGAGGTGGTTGAAGGGACACGACACCCAACCAAGCCCCATGCAAACAGGGAGGGCACAGGACCTCTTACCTCAATTTTCAGCCAAGATACAGACAGAAGGGCTGTGAAAGAAAACAGTTAAGTTCCTTGGGAATGAAAGAGCCCAAAGTCAACTTCCAAAGCCTTCCCTGCTGAAGGACTGCTAGAAATATCTGCATTGAGCAAGGACAGAAATGTCATTCCATTTCTGGCTTTTATTAAGGAAAAAACAAAGGTGGGAGAGGAGTTGCAGCAGGTTACAGAACTGGTTCTGTTTCTTTTCAGTCCCTTAGGATCTATTTTAGGACATAATTATCAGAGTATACAATTACTGTGGAGAATGGTATTCTTTTTCTTCCATTGAAAGGACTCATAAGGAGATGCTTAAGCCTCAAGGGAAGGGACAGAGAACCCTGTGCCTCCTACTCCAGAGCAGCTTTCCCTCTCTTTCAGGTAAACAGATCATTAAATAAGCAATTAAGAGCACAGATCAACCACCATTTGACCTACAGAATAACTACATTGCTGTGCCAGGCATGAGAGAGAGACAAGTATCTAGGACAAGTGCACTCAGAAAATGTCAAGGCTGTTTTTCTTCTGCATTAGGAAATTCCAAGTCTCTAAACAAGTATCTCTAGTTTTGATCTGGAAGTTTTCAGTTACCAGAATGACTTAAAAAAAAAAATAAAAATAATTCTTTAGTTCTCACTGGTCCAGTTCAGGCCTTAAACCCCAAAGCAACACAAGACCAAACTCCAAGGGGAGCTCCTAGTTTATCCTCAGTGGCAGCATTTGCCTGCAATTTGGGCTGACACAATCATGTGCACATGGAAGTGTAACAGCCAAAAGCAGAGCTTAGAGAATGAGGTCAGCATGCTTTCTTTAGAAATTTGCTCTGTAACACTTTCAGGCCCTCATAACATCCCAATTTTGCTCACAGGGCATCCATGAATCCAAAATAGCCCTCCTCTTCCAGCTTGAGGCTAACGCCTTGTCTAACTGGCACTGCTCTAAAAACACAGATCTTCTGCTATTGCATGGAAGCATTAAAACATAACAAGACACTAACAGAGTCAATTCTCAGTTAGGATTAATAAGCTGACACAAGCAGCTCTAAATGAGTTTGGCTGGGAGTAAAAATAGCAGGGAACATGATGTAAATCCAAATACACGAAGAAATCTAAGTACTCAACTGCCCAGTCAATTAATTTGCTTTCATAATTGCAGTTATTTGCATTATTAAGAGAAACTCATTCACATAGATAGAAGTTACTCAGACTAATGTAATGCACATTTCCTCCCTAGATTTCCATTAGAGAAAATAGTCTCAGGGCAGATGATGCAAGTCTGAATAAGCTGTATAAAAATAAAGCTGATATCCTTGGGAGGTTAATGGCTGCTTTAAAAAAAAACAAAAACAAAACCAAAAAACCAAACCAAAGGATGTTTCACCAGTAAAGTGTTAAATAAAAACTGTATTTGTAAGATAATCTATAAAGAGGAACAAGAGATTCATGCTTTCTTTGCGTTTGAGGGCTGCTATCATTTGACTGCTGTGTGGAGACAATATACTACAGAATTAGTGTGTGTTCAAAAGGGTTCAGAGAGAGATCAGCTGAAGCACGAGAGTAAATAATGGGATTTATGCTGGAAAAGAGGGTAAATAACAAGGGCACAATAAAAATATGTAAATAGATGCAGCGATGTAGAAAAGCGAAGTGGGGACCTCCTGCAATCCCTGCCTCTTATAAAGAAGAGCACGAGGTGAAAGATGCAGAGCTGGAGAACAGAGGTGCCGTTTGCACGGGGAGCTGGATCCCTGCTATGCCCCAGCAAGGCTCAAGTTCTGCAGGATTGGAGAGCAAGAGTCTGCAGGTCAGCCAGAAGAGTTGTCTCCTGGTGGCCCCCATGGTCGCCGGCCGCCTGCCCGGTCCCTGTGGTGGGGGCTCCTGCAGCCCAGGCACAGCCCCCAGCTCCCCTGCTGCTGCATCGAGGGGCTGGATGTGGAGGGGCCACCTGCACAGGCAGCACACACAGGGGCTTCTCAGAGCCAAGGGCATCCAGACATCCAGACTTACCTGCCCATGGCTCGGCTCCGTGCAGACACCAGCCAGGTCTGCAGCTCCTCACTGCACCTCTTCTGCTGAACAACCTTAAGAACCTCAGCGTAGGGCCCGCAGAGTTATAGAAGTTTATAAAGTTTAAACCAGTTAATTCTCCCATGATCTGCACTTTTACCTTGACAAATTCTTCCTCCCTCTTCCCCTGTTTCTGTCTCTACCACAGCAAGGCTCCAAGTGATTGCCAGAGAAGGGGGCAGAATGAACTCAGCCGTGTCACTGCTGCTGCCAGCAGGAACCTTCAGAGACCTGGGACCGTGGTACCACCAGCCACAGAGCTGAGCACACTTACACATTCCCCTGGTGTTCCCAAAACACTGATTAAAGTTATCCGTGGCAGAGAAAGGGAATTGCATTTCACTAAGTACCCATTTTGTTTAATCCCAGGTAGCAATCATTATAAGCCTGTTCAACCAGATCAGGGCAAGTTGGCCCTGATCTGTGCAGGACCCACAGGGTCCCCTGGAAGCTGGAATTTATTGAAGTGATTATAAGGTAGCAATTAACTGCCAGTGCCCTGTGCCACTGCTTAATCAGTCAGAAACACGGCACTCCAGTTTGAGACATGGGTGGTAATTTGACTCAAAGATCTGAAACACACAGGGTGTACTTGTCAGTTTTAATAAGTTCTGGGAGCACATGTATTGCAGCCTGTTTAATCTCTAGGGGAAGCAGAGAAAGCGTGGTGCCATGGGTCAGCTGGGGATTAACTGGGCCCCTGGAGCTGGGGTCCTGCTCTGCCCCCGACTCACTGCAGCCGTGGGCAAATTGCACAGTCCCAGGTCCCAAACCTGGGCGCCTGGTGGAGTTTCTCCAGAGAAAACCACCAATTTGAAATCCCACCTAAAAGCTGCCCTCAGCCCGTAACAGAGGTTTGAAAAATTCTATTTTCACCTTGCCATAGCTGTTTTCCCTTTCATAAAATAGAGCAACACCCCTTAGCAGCTCCTGACAGGAGGGCTGATGCTGATAAAACACTGCATAATGCACAGAAATGATGCCTCATCAGGAGGGTGTGCAATTATTGAAACAGATTTGTTCTGCAGCCCCACCAGGCACAAGTAACTAGTTTCTATAGGAACCAGATTTATTTCCACAATAACAAGTCAAGCTACCTGTCAACTTAATGAAGGTTTCATGAACAGCTCCAAGTCTGGAGCACTGTAGTAGACATTTTTTGAGCAGTTCCAACAACAGCAAAGGAACATTTCTTCACTGTGAGTATCTCAGAGTACATGGTGAGCTCCTTGGCTTCGGATAACTTTTAATATTCACAAGAATGCAACAATTAACTTGGCTTCATCATCTCCCTAACTACATCTGAGTGATACTGTTACAAGCATCTCATTCCCATGGGCTGCACTCATCTCAGAAGTATTTGAAAAATATCATCTTGCACACCCTAATCCCAAATCCTGCAGGAAGAGCACAGAAAGTGCAAGTCTCTCTTAGGCAGCCTTAACTTCTGGAACAGTCAAGCTAAACCTCTGTATTGGGTAGCCCAGGCCACTGAGGGTAAGAAAACAAACCCAAATAAGCAGCATGTGGAGACAGGTCACACCAAGTACTAAGGCTTTTCCTTGCTTTAGAGAGGCATGCACGGTATTCGAGGTATTATTGACTTTATTTTAAGCAATTTCACTCTGAGCAGAGGTTTTTGTGTCTGCCTCAGTCATGTTTCAGGACAATGTGAGGGCAATGCTTCAAGTTTAAGAGAGCCAGAGGGGTGAAAGTTGAAACTTGGGAAAGGATTACATTGTCAAAGCATTCCTCTTACTGTGATCAAGAGAGATGCCGAGGCCCTGTAGCAATAGCATGGGCTCAGACTGGACTGTAATCCCAACTGCTTTTAGCTGCTTATTATGAATCTGTCACTCACATCCTAAAGAAATGGGTATGCTGCAAATCACTGTTCAAGGAGAACTAACCACTGCCTGCCACATTACCCAACTTCACCTCCCCTGCTATACATTTTTCTCCTCTTCAGGGTATTTGTACTGAGCAAGTCTTGTTTTTCTTTTCCTCTGGCTGAGCCACAGAGGCCAGGCACAGCAGATGACAGCTGGGAAACACAACAGGAAGGATGCTGGGGCTGTGTCCAGGAGAGCTGCTCCTCCCCACCCAACACGTCCTTCCCTAAGCACGTGCACTTGCTGTAAGCTGCAGCTCCTCCGTGGCCAGGCTGGGAGATGGTGCAGCCCAGGGCTGGCGATCTGCCCAGGGACATGCACATCGAGCTGGAGCCCTTCAGGAGGCTGCTGGAGACCAAAGGGTTCAGAAGCAGCAACAGCACCAGCATTCAGCCCAGGGAAGGGAGAGAGGCAACACCTGCACTGCCCCAGCTGGGAGGTGGCTGCAGGGACAGCAGGAGAGGCAGCAGCAAAATACAGAGCTGCCCAGGGCAGGAAGGTCACAATAAGCACAATGACCCAACTGCAAGCCCAAATCAGCTCTTCATCTGCAAATCCATCTGCACACCCCTTCGGTGAGCAGGCCACAGCCTTCACTTTCTGCCCTCTAGGATAACTAATTTCTCCTTCCACTAGGATCAAACATGCTGCACAACCAGGTGCAAGGGCCCACAGCTCCACCAAAAGCTGGGCAAGAAGCACCCTGGGCCCTTGCACAAGAACTGACAACAGCCATCAAGGCAGTCAGGAAGCAGTCTGCCACCTCCCCGAGCTAAGCACAAACTTCCATGCTGCTCTCACTTCACACACAGCAGCGTTTTGTGACTCCCACCTTCAGGAGGGCAAGCCCTCAGCATTTTTAATGTCAGTCCATTCATTATAGCAACCTACTAAAAAAAAAACACAACAAGATCCCCTTTTGTCATTGTTTATTGACAGTAAATGAGTCAAAGCTCATAAAAATTACAGTAAGGCTTCATTTAATAATAGTGGAATTTAAAAAGCAGTAGAGCAAGTGAACAAAACTCATCCTGTGAGGGTTGCATTAAGGACTGTAGATGGTTAAAAGGTCATGAGAAAGTTTTGTTAATTTTTTTTTTTTTTTAAATTGCAAGTTAAAAATAAAGACTGAAAGTGAAAACTAGCCCAGAATTGTATGAATTGTTCCAGTTAATCCTGCTGTTTAATAACAATCATTAAAAATACTTAAGGACAATACCTTAAACACAATGAGGGATACTGTCCCACTCAGTGCTTAAGGTTTGTTTCTGTCCACCCTGAACAGCTCTGGGCCCTCAGGGCATTGGGTGGAGGCACAGTGGCTGCTGGAAGCCTTTCTCCCTGCCCACAGGTCTCTATACAGCACCTACAAACCTGCCTCTGTTTTGACCATCCCTCAGAAGCTCTTGTAAGTGCCCCAGGCTGAAAACCAGTGGCAGAGTACCTCAAGCTACAGACCAACCAAGACTGAATGCAACAAGAGCATTCCTCCCTGCTACAGCCCCTTGTGTTATTCTGAGATATGCCACAGACTAGCTTACCCAAGACAAACCCACAAAGCAATGCCCATAGCATATAACTTGCAAAAGGCACCTGAAGTAAGAAATGCCACAGAAAAGATGCAGTAATCAAAGGGAGCAGTGTCAGAACTGCCAGCAGCATTACAGGTGAGAAGAGGCCTTAACTGCTGGTCAGGACAATGTCTTGTCAGCTGCCAAAGCTCCTAGAAGAGCAAGTTTGGGAGGTGTGTTTTTCTCTCACTGGCAATCCACACTTCAGAGAAGCATCTTTGAAGAGAACTCAATTCATTTAACATTGATATTACATTTCTTTACTTTGAAAATGGCCAGGAATAAAGCAGTGGTCTATTAAAACTTCACTGTGTGGAGACAGGAAAAAAACCCTTTCAACTTAATTTGTAACTTAGAGAATAGCTGAGAAGTCAGCTCTTCACAACTAAAGGTAATTAAAATGATGGCTGCTCTAGAAATTCAAGCCACTACTAGAGAACTTTGATGTGCTGGAATGTCTTCTCTCTGATTTTCCTAGAAGGTATTTTTTTCCAGTCTAGATGAGAGATGAGCTTGGTTAATATTGTGGACAAAATTATAATAATTTATATAACTGTATATATGGATTATAAATGAACACATGCAGGAAACTGGAAACCAATACAGACTTCTGGGAAAAGAACACCCACTGGTTTAAGAGTGAACTGTTGAAACTAAGTCAATACCATCATTAAGGAACAATTATTTTGAAGAGTATTCCTGGCAAAGAGAACATGGGAGTTAATTGAGGGGTTTGTGCATTTGCTATCACAGCAAGTTCACCTGAGGACAGAGAAAAGTGAGTGCTAGAAACACTACTAAACTTTACTGCCTCTTGGCTGCCTCCAGCTGGCTGGGGCTACTCATTGCCCAAAGGGCAATTTCTGCTTTCCACACGAGCAGTTCCACTGGCCAGCCCAGGAGAGGAGACAGCTACACCCTCCTCCTCCTCTGCCCCTCAAAGGGCCAGCAGCAGGCCAACCTCTCACTGCTCTGACAATACCCAGAGAATAATTTCTGCTTATAAATACAGAGAAGTTGCTCCACCAGCTTTAAGTACACTTTGCCCCTCTGAGCACAGAGGGCTTTGGAAACTAAACTAGGTACTGTAAGAAGGAGCAGAAGGTGTGTGTATACAGAGCACTCCTCTGGAAGTTTCCAGTGTTCACAAACGAGACTCAAACTAACCCAGTAATTCCTGAGGCTAGGATCAGTTTGCAAATGGTTTAAGAAATCCACTAATTTTCTAGTCACTCTTCTGTAGTGAGCAGGTCAACCTGTCAGATTAACGAGCCATAACCATCACTGTAAAAACCAAACCAACCACAACACAGGACTGAAAGAGCCATGAGGAACTGAGATTAAAAGAAATCCAGGGGAACCATAGAGTCAAGCAAACAAACAAACATACTGTGGGCACATTTGACTTGCTCCACTGAGGGAAAGATTCCCTACAAACAACACATAGCCAGCCTGGTTTTAGTATAGGTCTGCTTTTATTTCCATATTCAGCTCTTCAAGGGAGACATCCTTCCACAATCTGAAAGGAGGAGGATAGAGCCCACTGTAGTGCTGCTTCAGCACACTAAAACACATCGTACGAAAAATGGTTTTGTTGACTTTTCCCCAAACAAAATGAACACCTGTCCATGCACTTGGGACATAGAAAGAGTCCTGAAACAGAGACATCGTGCGTGTCGGTCAGACAGAGGTGCACTGATGGATCTCACCTCACTGGCAACAGTCAAAATCTGCCAGTCAATAAGTACTGCACAGGAGTCAGGAAGTAAATACTGGTAGTAGTGGAATTAAAAAGGCCAAAAAAAAAAAAAAAATAAATGAAACCCTAAAAAAAAAAAATAAATTTAAAAGCAGCGCCTTTTCGGTATCCCACTGCAGCAGGCAGTAAGATTTAAAGGCACTACAACGTGTTAGAATGGAGAAAATCTGGTGCATCCACCCTTCCAGAGTGTAAGAATATGGATTAAAAATTCCAGAGTTGATGCAGGCTTTCTGAAAACGAACAAACTTCTTTTCAGCACAAGATATGGTGGTGCTGCAGGGAAGGAAAGAAGAGGTGAGTTAGTTCCTGTGCTCTGACACAAACAGCTCAAGCTCACCACAGGTGCTAGCTGGTGCAAGGCTACATGAGCATGTGGTTTACCTGTTCTTAAACTGATACCTGTTTAAATCTATGCACTAAGCAGCTTCTCTCTCTGCCTTCCATAAAAGGATCTCCTGTGTATGGCACACAGATAAGCCAGATCCAAATATATTCAAAGGCATCAAGGCTATTAATTTTTCTACAGGTCCAAGAAATATACTGCTCATATTTTACTTGAACTCCTGAAGTATCTGGAGGCTGAAGAGCTGCAAAGTAACTTAAAGCTGCAAAAAGTGTGCTTCCAGTCTCCCCTTCCTCTTCCTCAAGTGAAATGCTCAACATGACAGAGCAGGAACACATTCCAGGTTTTAAGTCCTATGTAAATGCCTTCACTATCAGAATATATTTTCCCTCCTCAACACAACAAAGTCAAGCTCCCTAAAGGACATTTTCTACACCAGGGGCTGGAAGCAGCCTCTGTTTTCAACATACAAGTATATAATATGAATCCACAAAAAGAAACTAGGAAAAGCACTGGATTAAATAAAAGGTTTCAGCACCATGCAGCAACAATTAGTACACAAGAATCTACTACCTGAATTCTACCCAGCACTTTTAGAAAATGACAGCAGAGTTCATGTGGACATTTAAACATCTACCCAAGGTTTTATTGGCCCACAGTCAACTTGCTGCATAATATTTAAACCCTGTCCAGTCTTGAACTAGCATGCAATTTTTCCAAAAGGCAAAATTTCTCTCTCATGCTAATTACAATTCTTCCTACTGACAGAACCTACAGCATCTGCAATGCTCTGTGTTTAGAAGTTAACCCTGACTCTGATGTGGGTTTGATCACTCTGGCAAGACAGGACATACTCTGCTCAGTACAACTCAAATCTGACTGTCTGTGGTTACTTTCAAAAAAACCTTTTGTCCCTTCTAGCCACAGAGAAAACATAAACCAGTTTGGGAAATATCACATGCACTCATGCAACAGAGACCTAACGTTCTCAAGCAAATTACTGTATCCACAGGCAATAACTGACAGAGTTTCTCTCTACTGAGAGATAAGATGTCTTACCACGGCTTTACTAATTACTCTGGTTCTGCAAGGGTAATAATTTCTTCATTGATAAAAAATTCCACAGTCTCCTCCTCCCAGTCATCAACATTGCTGTCCAGCTCATCCGTGTCTACCCCTGGAATGGAGAAAACATTAACACTGCATGCATCAAACGAGGCAGCAATGATTCCATGCTCTTGGCAGAAACAGTCCTTAAACCAGCACTGAAATGTGAGGTATTTGGTGCCTTAAATCATAACAAGTACATGCTAAATTCATTAAATAGTAATCAAGGTGCTACTGTCTCTCACAAGGCTTCTGTGGATTTTCAAATCCCAAATCTCTTCAGACTCAAAGGTCAAGCCAATGATTGCCTTAAGCATAAAGAGGTGAAGTAAAACAAGGATACTAAAACCTGACAGCCAGCAATATTTGAGTTTTCACTCATTAGGAAAAAAAAGAATAAATTCCTGTTGGGATTCCAGATAAGAAGCATAAATAACCTTCAGAGAACAAGGGACTAGCTTTGGCAGGACACTGCGGGAGAGAAGCGGTGGATGCACCCCCAGAAGAGGTGGTTATTTGGGCAGGAGCAGCAGTTGTCCAGCAGCAAGCCCTAGAGGCAGGGTGTGAGTACCTCCCCGCAGCTCCAGCCGCTCGTTGCGCTGCTCCAGGTACAGCTCTTGCGCCATCTTGCGGTACTTGCGGAACTCCTCCATCATCGTGCGCCTCCTCTCCACCAGCTCCTGCAGGGGCAGGAAGGGGCTGCTCAGCCTCCCAGCACATCACACCCACACCTCTGTCAGCAAGGCAAACCTTCTCACACTTTCTACTGACTTAAAATAGCTTTCACTTATGTAATCAAAAAGTTATTTGGGCGAGTCTTCTTTTTTCTAAAGACCTTTTCTTAAACTTAAAGCCTGGTTAATGCAGCAACTCACTAAGAAACCTGAAATGTTACCACTTTTGCTTAATGAGGTAACACCAGTGCCTTTCCAGATTCATTGCTGTTTAACCTGACAGTTCAGTAGCATCTGCCTGGGCTACCTGTTGGGATTAACTCTAACCACATCTGGATTCAAATGAACACAGATGTTTGCTATAAAAGCAATTTAACTTACACATTACCACTACAAATAACTAAGGACAGGTTACAAGAGTTTTGTCTACATTATTATATTCCAAAAGTGTCTTGCCTTTGAAGCTTTGGACTGGCTCAGGCGATCCTTCTGCTCAAATATCTTGGAGTATTTCTTCAGGTCCTTCTTAATTTGCTGTAAAACAGGGGATTTTATTTCAACCAGGCTATCAGCCTAGCGATCACAACCATCATATTCCGTGAGAACTCCTTCAGAAGGCCAAAGCAGGCTATGCAATTTTAAAAAACAACTATCTTTGAGGCAATTTCCCTTCACTATGATTTTGATGCTTGTTCTCAGCTTACAGATCATATAGATGCTTCTGTAGACATGCAGTTAGTGAAGTCTGAACAGCTGAATTCAAATCTGTTACTCTTTATACCCTTCCACCACATCCTAACAGTAAGAATAACTGGTAACCATCTCTATTCTGAGTTTAAAGAACAGTTAATATTTAGACCCATTCCCAGAAGAGAGGTCCCCTACAGCAACATGTTTCTTCACAAATTCAGGGCAAAATGCAGTTGTGTAACAGCTCAAGCCTCATCCTCAAGAAGAGGGAGCAAACCAATTAAGCTCAGACACCAAAGCAATGTTAGCAGAAAGAGCCAGTGGAAGACACTACCTTTATCTGATCCTCACTGAGCAAGGTGGCTGGTCGTGGTCTCCAGAGAAGCTGACAGAACCTGTCTTTATTGTTTTTCTGAAGTAGACGGCCTTGGAAAGTCCATAACCAATATGCATTGTCCACCTGGAAGAGCAGTGCACCACCTCAGTCAAGATAAGCTACAACTTAACACTGCAGTCCTCACTCCATGTCTTAGGGGTCTGGTTTAGAAAATCAGCACCACCAGTCCACAGAACCAGGGTGCTTGTTTTGTTCGTGCCTTCCTTGCACAAGTCAAACTCCTCAGCAAAATATTTGTTTTGTTGAAGCTGTACAAGAAGTTACCTTCTAGAGGATCGTGACAGTTTGAAACTAAGGCAGCCCTTCAATCATTTGCTTAAGTCTCATATTCTATATTTGTACAGAAGAGACCACAGTGAAGTGCCTAGAACTACACAAAAGTAATGACAGGTGTAATAAATCCTGCTGGTTTGTGTGGACCACCAGGACATCAAGTGTCAAACCACTAAAGACATAATGAAAATTTATGCTCAGTTTAGAATCATGGGCTGCCTCTCAAGAACTTATTTGGGTCAACTGGTGAAGCTAATGCCCCAGATAAATACTTTCTGAAATGATGTTCAGAAATCAATGTATAAAACTGTGGTGGAGGTTTTAAGTCATATGACCAGTGACAGGTGTCCATTTTCTCTTTCCAATACCCCTAGAAGAGAACGAAAAAAAACCACCCCCAAGCATTAGTACCTTGTGGCTCCACCAAGATACAGAAGTCACAATGTATCTGCCTGTGGGATCCCACTCCACATCTGAAGCTGTATAGTGTTCAGCAATATTCATCATGGTGCAGTCAGATGTATCAACAAATGCTAAGGCACCATTCATGCTGCAAAAATAAAATGAGAAAGTTGTTTTACACACTGCTGTAGCCTGTTTATAAAAAAGTATTTCACAAGCTGCAACTTTACTGCTCCTCACTACAAAGACAAATTTTCACAGCAACCAAGAGACAGGCTCATACCAGCCTGTGTGCCTAGAAAGCAATGTGATGAATAAAACCAAACTTCCAACAATAACACTTCTGTTTCTGTGTTCAATGACCCTCATCCTATTTTATTTGTTCTTAAAGTCACAGTGAAAATACACTATAGGCAAGTTACAGCCAAAGCTTAACAATTAATTATATACTCAGACATATTTAAGGGGTGAAGAAAAAAAATAGATTTCTAAGATAAACAGCAGCACTTGTCTGAAAGAATGAAGGCAAATACTAAACTGGTTAATAAAAATAATTTTCACTTGCTCTAATGTGCAACTTTCTTGCCAACTCTTTTACAAAGCAGCTTCTCATTAAAAGGTGTCATGAAGGGCCACAAGGCTGTGACAACAACATGCATGGTGCACACTGGGTTAGTTGAGAAACACTATTTAATTTAAACAGTTGAACAGTGTTTCTAAATATCAGTCTTCTGATGAAAAATGCATTCTTCATTTGATGTAGCAAAAATAGCAAGCTAAAGTACTAAGCTACATCATGAAATTATCTCTCTTTTTCCCCTGAAGCCATATCATGTATACCATGATTACACTGTAATGCAACATTCATGGAGATACCAAACATTTCTTGACGGAATACTCTTTTTCCTCTTTAAAATGAGTGTTTTGTTCATGCACTCACCTTCTGAGGCCAGCCAACACTACAAATTGCCCTTGAGGACTCCAGAATATCGTGTTTGCCTGCTGTTTGTCAAATGTTTCTAGAAAGAAACAAGACAAATTCAGGACAAGATCTCAATCCACTACCATCAGTTAGCTTACAAGCAGTTAACTCCACAAAAAAAGAAGTTTCTGAACTGTGCAGGCAGGTACCAACAACAGTCTTTAGCTCTGCAATTCTAAACACAAAGCCCAGTATAGCACCAGAACATCCACAGCTAGCAGAAGAAACAGGAGACTGGAAGACCCGAACACCCAACAGGGGAATAAATTTTATCTAAAGTGAGCTGAGTCTCTGCTATCACCTCACATGAACTTCTCAAGGTTCACAAAATTCACAAACTTATTCTGGCTTTTGAGTCCTTTATTCACAGATCCTGGACTGACTCAAAGTGAAAAGAGTTTAGCTGTCACCAGAAAGTTATATTTCTGGAGAATAATGTCAACCATAGTACCTGTTGCCACACTGTCCACCATAAACTGCCACAATTGAGTTTACTGCATCTACTGCCACACAAAATGCTTAGTATCTGCACTTCTCACTTGTTTTTTAGGCACTTACTTATGAGTTCTATTTTCCCATTGTTCTTAACATGGTAAAAGGAAACTGAAATTCGTGGGGTTTCTCCATGCAACACAGCAAACTTGCTCCCATTTGGTTCCCAAGCAAAGGCAATGATGCTTTCTGTAACAAAAGAGGCATCAAAACTGTCAAAAAACAACACAAAGCTTTGATTTCAGTTCCCAAAGAAACCCAAGATGCTGAAGAGAGGGAAACCATCACTTAACACAGTTTGCTATGTAGACTATCTTTTAAAACACAGGTTGGTGAGGTAAAGGCAGGGAGCTATGGGAGGTGTTTCAGTCAAACAATAGCTCTAAAGTCTCCCATCTAAAAAATACACTCATGTTATCATCCTTACTAAATACCTTTTCCATTCTGTCATTTTTCAAGTCAGTCACAAGCATTAATAGCAATAAAGGTTTGATTTCTCATTTTTACACAAGATGCCCTAAAACATAAACACTGTAGCTCCTAGCAAAAGGAGTGAACTTCCTATTTATGCCACACGTTGACAGGAATTTCTAAGAAACACTCAAGTGTCTACTCAAAAAAGTTATAGATCAAAAGTAAGGGAATACTTGGCATTACCTTTCATTTCCACCACATCCACTGGCACCTGTTTCTCTCTCATTCGGAATATTTCAAAGTTGGTCACTACTCCCTGTAAAGGCCAAAATCAGCTCATCATCCAGCACAGAAGCAGCAGAGCAAATAATTTTATCACTACACACAGGGCAACTACACAGTTAGCCTGTCAGGGCACGGGATGAGAGACAGGCAAGATTCATTCTTTAATGAGACCAGACAAACACAGTGTGCCTCATTACCAAACACTTCCTAAATTTTTCTGTCTATATAAAGAATAACTGGAGACTTGTGCAAACCATTTCTTTCCAGACTGTTAGGAAAATTAGTAAACACAGACAAATATCTGGCACACTGTGCAGCATGGCCTGTGGTTTGTTCAACAAGTGTGTAACAGTGAGTAGGAAGAGAGGTGAGGCACACAGCTCTTGTCCAAGATGCCACTGAACTCCAAACAAAACTTGGATGGAAACATTACACACGTTTTGATCTCCACATGCCTCAAATTCAAATGGAAAAATAGCTTTGACATCCCATAACTTCCAGTCTGTAAGAAAATGAGGTGTCAGCATGACATAGGACTATATTTTATGAACATAACCAGAATGCACATACCTGTGTGCCTTTGGGAGTCCTGTCCACCTTCACACACAGGTAGTCCCCATTCTTCTGCCAGTGTAGTTTACAATCTACCACATTGAACAGATTCCGCACACGGATTTCTTGTCTAGAAGGCAGCTGCATCAAAGTCACTCTTGCTGGGATGTCTTTGTCCTCAGGCACCCAGAAAGCAATTATGTTACCACCTGGGGACCATGAGAAGTCTCTACAGAAGAACATTAAAAATAAGCCATTTTAAGTTTTAGTTAGAAACTAGGAAGCAGAAACCATTTTCATAATTGTATCTGAATGTATAACCAATGCATCTTTACAAAGCAACACTCACCTTATCCCAGTGATTTTCAAGCTTTTTTTGTCCAACAGACCCATAGACTAGAAGACAAAGGAGTGAATTTTCAAGTTAGTAACATTTTTATATTACACAAGCACGTTCTACTCTTATTATTAGAGCCCAGAAACTAGGAAATTGTGTAGAGCTTTCAGAGATCCCATGTCTCTATTTTTTATTATGAACATACATATACTGCAATTACAAATAAAATAAAAAATGGTGTACAAAATTAATGAATATAGTAGCCTGAATTATAATGAAGAAGCAAACCAGACTAGACTAGGCTGCAATTTATAGTGCACTTTGGGTACTCTGGCACTCCCCTGCTACTGAGAGCTGGGAGGCATCACTTAACCTTGATCTGATTTGACTCTATGTAGTATACTGAGCTATCTAGTCCTTAAACAAGGTGTGAAATTTACTGCCATAATCTGCTGCAGTTTTTCACCCCACAGAGAACAAGACGGGACCTAATGGATTTCTCTCCTTTAAGACCAGCTCTAGAGTGTATTATTAAAATGCATCCTTTAAAATAGATGCCATGGGAAAGACTGAGATGGTAATGCAGTAAGTGTTAAGCAAAAAAAGCAAGAACTTACAGGCGTTTCATAGATGCTGAGGGTATCTGAAGTCATTCGAGCAAAGAATTTACCATCATGACTCCATCTAAGCAAATTAAAAAAAATATATATTTATAGGAACTACCTTATTATTAAATGCAGTCTGGGACTACTCTCTACTCTAATTCTGTTACTCAACCTACTTAAAAATAGGCCAGTGAGCTGAGTTTTCACAGTGGAATCCTCGCTTCTTTTGCCCAGTCAGAATATCCCAGATGATAATAGCTTGAGGGTCATCCTGGGTGTCCATCAATGGGCTGAAGGTAACTAAATACCTACAAAAGAAATAATTTCACTACTGAAACTTATCTAATATGGCAGTACAGGCAAGCTTTCATCCAAAGAATATTTAAACAATAAAATGCACTTTCAAACAGTGGTTTCTCTAATGGGATTTTTTGGAGAGGAGGGAAAAATAAGAAGAATATCATAAAGGGGGAGAAAGCTCCCAAGACACTGTATTTCTCTGGCATCCCTGTGGCTGAGAAAACTCTAGATTTAAGTGCAAGTTTTCCTATATGATGGTACAAGAGAGGGGTAATCACCAAATACAGTTCTCTACTGTACAGTTTTGCCACAAGAACACCATTGGTTTTAAACCGAATATAAATCAATTGACCTTAGCCAATCTGAACTATAGGTATGCTAAACTTCTCCATTTAAAAAGAAATAATCTCTCCATAATACAGTGAAACATAAACCCTAATTGCTCCCAAATACGTTATTTGAAAACCAGCAAAACAAGATGCACCCCAGTTCTGAAATTAGTGTTCTTTGAAAAGTTTTTTAACATTAAAGAAAGCTTCAAGAATTTGTTTCAGTCAAACCACTAAAGACATAATGAAAATTTATGCTCAGATTTGGAGGACTCTACTCAAGTGAAACTTTTTAGAGAACAAGAAATTTAACACTACAGACATCTCATCCAAGTCAAGAGAAAAAAAAATAGTCTTCCCTCTTGGAATAATAATGTCTTTGAGAAAACTTATCAGCTCAGTTTTGTAGACCAATTATTCCAGATAAGGTGAAGTATCTTTCCTGAAGTCAAAGAAAAGTCAGGCAGTTTCACTCATTTATAGAATTTATGCATGAAAAGCAGTACTTCCAAAGGCAAAGGAGAACAGAAGACCCCAACCACATGACATTTGAAAGCACAGCAGCCAGAATGTGTGTGCTTTGTACTTTTGATCTTTGAGAAAACTTATCAGCTCAGTTTTGTAGACCAATTATGCTAGATAAAGCAAAGTATCTTTCCTGAAGTCAAAGTCAGGCAGTTTCACTCATTTATAGAATTTATGCATGAAAAGCAGTACTTCCAAAGGCAAAGGAGAACAGAAGACCCCAACCACATGACATTTAAAAGCACAGCAGCCAGAATGTGTGTGCTTTGTACTTTTGATCCCTGAGCCCAAAGCAATCTCATGCTCCATACCTTTCACAGGGGGAGAAGTCAATAAGCTGCACCCCCTGGTGACTAAACCTCTGAATCTGCTTGAACTTCTCTCCACCCCAAAGTGCAATGCCTCTCTGGTGGAACGTGGCCAGGTAGGTCCCCTTTGGAGACCAACGTACATAGGTTTCTGTCCAGCGCTGGATTTAAAACAAAAAGAGTAAACACAAAGGTTTAATTTCATGCTGGAATCCTAAAGGGGAAAGAATTAACGTGTGACTTGTAACACCACAATCTGCAAATCCACTTAGTAAGTGAAGGTCTTGGAACTAGTGATACTTGGACTAGTTGTGTAGTTTAATCTCATGCACATAATGCACAGCACCTGTTTTTCAGGTTGGAAACTGTTGAGACTTTTTCAACTTATACATCACCAAATACATTTTCTGGGTACAGTGATAAGCTTTATATAGTACAAATCAGACCAATCTAACAGGCTTTGGCTTCCTTGTTGTCTTTCAGCCCTGGTAAGAACATGCTTTTCTCAGAAGTTTAGGGAAGTATTTCAAATATCTTAACAACACCACAGCTCCTGACCTAAGTTAAGAGAGATTTCAGCAATATAGACCACGGCCAGTGACCATGGCAATAAATGAAGTTACTAAGTATCCTATTCCTTCTTCTGTAATGCATAATGGTTACTAAAGAAAATGCTTCTGGCTATCAGCAGTTCTCAGCAAGACAACTGCCTGCAGCAGACAGGCAACTAACTCTCCCTTCCATGTTCTGTTACCAAACCAGCTATTCCTCTTCAGCACCTCTGCAGTCAGCAAAAAGCAGCATGCTTAAGCACATACTCAGCTCTAATGAACAGTACTCTTCAAACTCTGACTCTGCGTTTTCAGGTCTTTCTGAATCACCTATAATACACAGATGAAGGAAGCTAATGGGCATCATGGACCAGTTGAAAAAAAAGATCACAAACAAATTAACATCACATTTGTTCTGCCTAAGCAGCTAAGTCTAATTCTACAGGATGTAATTTCACCACTCCTCTTCAAAAGCAGGTATTTCAGAAATAGGGAAAAAGTATCTTGTATTTAAAAAATGAAAAACCTGAGAAGCTGTAAAATGAATGAGACTGACAGTGTATCTGCAATGTACAGCACTTCCAGGACACTCACTGCTCTGTCCTCAATCTGAACGGGCTCCTTGACATCATTCCAAAAAATGGAGGTCCGGTCTCCTGATTCAAAGATCACACTGTACTGATCCCTACAGTCAGGGTCTTCCAGCCAGTATCGGAGATTCCCCTAAGAAAAACACAAGTAAAAAAAAAAATTAGAGTCAAAGGCCAACCTGACAAGTTCCCCCAATTAAAATCCACCTCGCAGGTGGACATCAGCCTTACACAGAGCATGCTACTTTGCAGTCTTACCACTGCAAACAAGTTTTTAAAGTGAAATTAAGTAACTCCAACTCCTCGTTACCGGAGGGTAAGAACACAAGATTATAAAAAAGTGGACCTTCCAGGTGATTTGATGATGTTTAACACTTCTTGCCTAAAATAACTTAAGGGTTTTTTAGGTGTGCGGTTTGGTTTTTGTTTGTTTGCTTTTAAAAAACTATCCCTTCCTCCACAGGACTTTCTACACAACTAGTGGTTACAAGAAGTTTGCCTCAAACATTTAAAAGTATGATTCCTTCAAAATTCTATTTTTAAAAGATTTGTGCAAATTATTATTTAATAACTCTAAAGTTTTACCCCATGTGGAACCACTTAGCAGAACCACCAAGTTCTCCCTGTCACTTCACAACAGTGAGAACAAAGGAACAGGAGCACACAATCACTACTTTACAAGAACACTAGTAACACATAGTTTATTTTCATATGAACACTCCAGCAAGGAAGCAATAATTAATATTATGCTGAAAAGTCTTTCCACTTTTCAAAAAAATCCTTACCAAATCCTTAAATGGCTGTTTCTCAGGGATTTCCCATTCATCACTGATTGTCATGTACCTGAAAGAGCAATTTGATGGGTTACTCTCCATGCAGGCACTCTTGATTAGAACCCCCAAAGCTACAGATACAGACAACAGCTGCACTCACTTATCGAAGTCTGTGAACAGGTTGACTCTGAAAGTGTGCTGTTTATCCAGTTTGTATCCATCAGCATTCTTCACAGCATCCACTGCATGGGATGGAGACATGTACTCCAGGAAGATGTACCTGCAGTGAAGGAAGCAGGAAGTCATTGCTGACTACACAACAGACTCATAATAAAAAAGAAACAATGGGGAAGAACTAATAACTCAGTACAGAGCATCTACAAAATAACTTCTGGCCTTATCTCTAACCAATTAAGAGTCAAAAGCAATTAATCTCTATTTTGGCCACAGGCACATATACACTTTTTGACTGTATGGGCTTGACTGGAATTAAACTCTTGTCTTTTCTGTCAGTGGGCCCAGCTAAGGGCTGAACATGGGTTTAGGGCCACAGTAAGAGGCAGTACCAGGCAGGTTAAGTATGCAGCTCTTTCCAGCTCAATGACAGATCACGTGTGGAAATGGTAAATCTTGCTGTCACAGAGGGCATCTGAAAGCACCACTCTTTTTCAGTTGCATTGGCTAGAATTAAGTTTCTTTTTTGCCACTAACAAAATCTAGCTTGTAGCCCAGAGGACTTAAAATTAATGGTATCCTGCAGACTGCCAGACACTGCCTCAAAGAAGCATGAACACAGAGAATTTTGTCATGCTTCTCACGTTGACCTTACAGAACAATCTTCCCACTCCTGAATCTGCATTTTTTAAATGCTTTCTGAACTGGATTCTTCCCAAACTCAGCCTGGTTTCTCTCCCTAAAACTTTCCTTCCCTTGTCCTCTTGCTCCCTCCCTTTAGGCTTGATCATTTCTGGTTTGTTTTCATCTCAACTTCTGATGCTGCAATTAACCAGGAACAGAGATCAGAAGTCGGCAAAGGGGAAAAGGGTCCAGGGAAGGGCTCCCTGAAAGCTGGAGTCACTCATGTATGCACAAGCACCAACAAGCCAAGACAGAATATTGAAAGTCCATTTTACAATAAGCAGTGTATCCACTGCCACTAAGTTTTTAATTAAAACGGACCTTTAACCTATTTATTAGCCCTGGCAGAAAATTAACCAAAAAACCCTCATTTAGTACTGCACAGAAACTTGCCTTCCAAACTCAGATAGTTTCCATGAGTAATGCCCCCCACTGTAGCTTAATGAACTATTAAGCTTCTCGTCTCCCTCTGGAACTTGTTTGCCACTGAGAACAGATGTCAGGACTGTACAAACTAAGGTAGAAACAAGCAACGAGCATGACAATGAGGTCACCATCAAAACTGGCCATAAAACATTGACACTAATAATCAAGGTTAAGTCAGAGCAGTGTTTCAATCCTATTTCCAGCAGGAGTTATCATGACTTACCCTTTCGTCTTCCCATCTGCTTCTGGATAAAATTCATTGATAATTTTACCAAACTTGGAGAATATTTTGTGGATGACATTCTTCAGCTTCTCGAGTCGGTCTGGCCCGACCTGGGGAACGTTGTCCACAACGATCACAGAGTCAATCCCATCTGCTTCCTGGGGCCGGTCTTTCAGCACATCACCAAGTAACTCTGCAGAGAAAAAGCACACAAGAAACTAAGGCACCAGCCTACATCACTCAGGAGGAAGACAGAGAAATTGAAAGAATAGTGGTAGTAAGAGAACAGACTTCAAATTCAGGGGAATTTTGAGAATCACTTAAGAAACTCAGTAGTGAATGAATGTTCCAACAGAGGAGCATTTCAACAGTACTTCCTTGCTAAGAGGCATAATTACCTAGTTTCTTAAATTTCAAGCAGCTGACTCTTGAAGTCTTTCTTAAAGAAACACCTCATGTTATGGACAGCAACAGTTGCACTACTGGCTTGTTTCAGGAGTTGGAACTGGCTCACAAAGTCCTCAGAATTGATTGTGGAGCAGAGAAGTATGAGATTTCCTACCCAAGCTCTGACTAGTAGCTTTGCTCAAATTATAAGTAGATGACTGACAAAAAGAAATGCAACATGTATGTCCCTCCCAAATTACACAAGTTTTAGCATAATTCATAACTATCTACCATACTGGAAGCTCCACATGTCTTAGCATCATCACTATAATTATGTTTGAGAACTCACACTCCATCTAAACCTTTAATTAAACACAAAAAATGAAGGCCTGAGACAAGACACTTAGTTATATTCAAGCATGCAGTATGTGAAGACGAGCACACACCTTTTCATACTCTAGATATTCTTCAACCATGCTAACCCCCCTTTCCTATATCTTACAAATGCTGAGAGTACTTGCTGGTGGGATGGCTTGGCCAGTCCCTGCACTATCAGCTTCAAGCTTCTTTCTACTGGGAAGAGTTGCTTATAACACAGTTGAGGTTTCCCACAAGTGGAAGGGAGAACATTCTGAAGGGCTGCAGCCCCACAGCTGTGGATTGCTTCCACACAGGGATAAAAACAGCTCAAGGTACAAGTTGTGTACAAAATTAGGAGTTTCAACAATGCTGCATCATGTTTAGGTGGTAAGCTTCTGGGGACACATCCTCTAGAGTTCTAGACATAATGTTCTATTAGATTATTTCACATCCACCAGCTAGACCCCATTGGTAGTGTATGAATTTAGACACTTCTCAAATTAACATTCCCTAACTACAGAAACGTACTGATCTGTAGACCAAAGAGTCAGAAAAATTACCTCAGTGATTCAACCCCCAATAGATTGAACCAGGAGTGCTACAGACAAGGATACCCAAACAATCTCTCAGATAACTTAACCTAAGATTATTTTTAAACCTTTCCAGGAATAAAAATCCCATCCTATCCCTAGTTATGCTGTTCAAACACACACTTTAGGTCCTGTCTAGATTACTGCTGGTTTCACAGTGCAATCAGTCATGCCCCTGCAACTTATTAACATGACTGCACGCTTGTACTCTAAAGATTATCAGTTAGAAGTGGCAAACTATTTGTTTTATTGACATCTTTAGTTTTTATGTATTTAAACAGACCAAAATAGACACTATGCTAACAAAAAAAAAAAGATCTAAATGTGCTCAAATGAATAGCAAAGTTTCACACATGCTATATAAACAGGAAGAGTATACATGTGTATCTGCAGGAAGTTTTAAGCTTGTTTGAAGACCGCTATAAAATGCCAGACTAGAGATAAAATAATTGCATGCCACTTTATTTCTGAACCAAAGATAAAGATTTGGAGTCAGACTACATACAGCATTCACAGAGCAGGAAAAAAAAAAGAAACAAGTGTACAAACATTTAAAATATGAGAACAAATGAAAAAGGCTGTTAGATGTGTTGATATTTTGATGAAATTTTACAGAATTTTGCTAGTTTTGAATTCTAGAAATTATTCTGCCCAGAAACAGCACTGGGAAGATCTCTACCAGCAAAGAAACACACTTACTTTGAATTGCACACCACAAAAAAACCCCCTTGGCCTTCTAAGCTTCAACAGGTTATTACATATGAAGCTTTCCACTGATTTGTGGCAATATGCTTCACAGAAGTTTATGCATGAACAGCTGCTATCACCACCAAGATCATGTAGTACACACAGAATGCTGTTGTTTGCAGAATTTACTACTCAAAAAGATTCTCTCCATGTGCATGTAGAACTACAAATAAAAAAATCAAAAGATGTTAACGTGTATAATAAAAAAATACCTAGAAATGGTGAAAAATTACCATTAATGGCAGCACCTAAGGCAAACTGAAGAGGTTATTAGAATAATCCTCCATGTTTTGTCATGTTACTCCACACACTTTAGATTATACCCACAAACATCTCCCATTTATAGCAACTATTTACTAGTTTGTATCAACTGTTTGAAAATGCCTGAGAACACATTCATGCTTCAGAGCAAGTCAACTATTCAGTGAAGAGTGTAGGATGCAAAGGTCAGTGAAGAGCAGCAGGGTATTTTTTAGGGTCTCTTAGTTATTTTTTCATAATCACTTTTCACAAAAGAATCATTTTTCACAAGGGTTTGTAGTGACAGTACGAGGGGTAATGGCTTTAAGCTAGGAAAGGGGAGATTTAGGTTGGACCTTAGGAAAAATTTCAGTCTGAGGGTGATAGATTGCTGGAAAAGGTTGCCCAGACACGTGGTGGAGGCCCCATCCCTGGGGACATTCAAGATCAGGCTGGATGAAGCTCTGAGTAGCTTGATCTAGTTGGAGGTATCCCTGCTTATGGTGGGGGGGTTGGGCTAGATGCCCTTTGGAGGTCCCTTCCAGTCCAGACATTCTATGAAAAGACTTTGTGGGCTTACAAACCAACCACAGAATGCATATTTGAATTCATATGCAAGAATACAATACCCTCTATTGAATCAAAACAGTAACAGATTAAAGACAAATACCTACACTGTACCCTTCCTCTACCTTAAATTCAAAACTGTGAACAAAGGACTCTTCAAAGGGTAAGAAGCTGGTTCAGCCAGCTCCTATTCCACCGACTTTGTGGGCTTACAAACCAACCACAGAATGCATATTTGAATTCATATGCAAGAATACAATACCCTCTATTGAATCAAAACAGTAACAGATTAAAGACAAATACCTACACTGTACCCTTCCTCTACCTTAAATTCAAAACTGTGAACAAAGGACTCTTCAAAGGGTAAGAAGCTGGTTCAGCCAGCTCCTATTCCACCCAGAAGAAAAGCAGGGTGTGGTGGGTATGGAGCTATCTCCAGCTGGCAGTATTTTAAGGACCACCATTTATTATCTGAACTAAAACTTCCTTGCACCTACGTGGTTATCTGACACATCCCTTCTCCTGCTTGAACCTGGATCTGCTGTAACAACTGGAAAAACATCCTGGAAAAAAACAGCTGTAATACATCTGAGATGGTCCAAGCCTAAAGCTGCTCCAGCTCAAAGGTGTGATGTCACCACCAGCACTGGAACAGCCTGGACTCAGCGACACCCAGGGACTGCCCTTCTCCTTGGGGGGCCATCAGGGTGAGGGGAGAGGCACAAGGGAGCTCAGGAAGTCACACGGGTGAAAAGCCAGACCAGCAAGAATGACTAAACTTGAGCACTGTAATTCAGCCACTAATACTGTGTTGTTATTCATACAGCTGAGAAGTTAACCAGATTAATCCCTAATAAGAACGCAGGTGGGGGTGGAAAATGTGCCTAGTTTCTGAATACACAGAAATGAACTTAATTATTCTTGATATAGACAAAGGGCATCACAGAAACTCTTAGCTAGACAAGAACCCAACTATATACTTGCAGACAATTTTACCAAGGTCTCTTTAAGAAACAAACATACAAGTTTGAAGAGCTATACAGACTGCTAAATAGAGAACAGCAAACACTTCTGTAATCTGAGGTATTTTTTTTTCCATTTTAGTAAGTTAAGCACAGGACTGGAACACCAGATGGCACATATATCACCTGCACTCCACAACCAATTGAAATAACTGACTGACTTATGTGCTTTAAGAAATATTTTTCCAGTTCTAATTCATGCAGCATAAGACCCTACAACATGTAGGACACACACATATAAGACCCTAAACCAGCACATATGCTACAACAAGTACTGGCAAAATAAGTACTTTTTCTGTTCTGAGAACTGTTGTTTTATCTAGAAAGCTTTATCTGGAAAATACTAAAACAGAGTTCTAACTCCTGCATGCCAAACCTAGTTATTCCTGTAATTATTGATGGAGTTACACAGCAGCTTGGCCAGTTTCAGACAGTCAATATCCCATCCTTCTAAAAGAGCCTCAGCTTGAATTCTCAACTGCCAGAAACATTTATTTTATGGTTTCTCACCACAAAGTACCTTCACCACATCTTCATGCCCAGTGACTCTTCTCAAACCAATACTAGTTATCTACAGATTTCACTCTGGATGAATGGAAAAAAAAACAGAATGATGAAAGCTAGATTGTAAACAAACAATGTAAAGCTCCTGTTTTTACAGCTCAGTCTAACTGACTGAGGCAAAGAGAAAGCACACAAGTTTGATGGTTCCATTTTGGGAGGATGGATACTTAAAGTTTAAGCCCACAGATGAGTACTTAAAGACTAACAGTATATTTAAGAACTGCTACTGAATAATACAGTGGGGTGCAGAGTCGCACTCAGCACACGGAGCAGGCCCCCACAACGGC